>NC_047659.1:1922624-2045643 GCF_011762505.2 Arvicanthis niloticus
AAAACCTATGTACATTCATAACCAAGCACCTTATTATAGATTAACACAGTGATAAGCAAGAAAGGTAAGTTTCTTCAGCTAGTTTCGCTTCTGGAAGGCAGCAAGTTGATGTTATAAGAAAGAGTCATTGATTTTACTATTCATCTTTAAAGTAATCTTGTAAATTCTTAAAAGATCACAATTAACATTTCTCTCATTCCTATCTACCTTAAATCCTTATAATGCATATCTACACATTACAGTTTCTTAAAAATGTCATATCAGACACTGAGGGCAAAATAGGTATAAAGTAATCATTAAACCCTTCCACCCTCAGTGAGAGTCCTGTAAGCCAGTGCTACCATGGTTTTGTTTCTCTGAACAACAAACCTCCCTAGCTTAGCTATACAATTAATCCTTTGTGATCTTCATATTCTTCTCTAAGTTTTCTTTATATCAGAGCCAGTGTTAAAGAACATGGCTACAATACCTTCACTAAAACTTTATTGTTCAAAGATTTTCTAAGTGTGGTGGTCATTGTTGACAATCTACATTTTCTTTAGGGTGGAGACTGAATCATGATGTGCTCCACCAACAATGACAGAAAGACATCAAACATTAATATTGTGAATGCCAGAGACACTGTCAGGTTAGGGACAGGAAGCACCCCTAATGTTTTCAAATAACTCATAGATTCAGAGGGATGTGAGGGCAGGAAGCAGAGCAGTACTTCATAACAGCATACTGTCCTCAGGACACAGAGTCTTCATGGCCATGCCACACCAAGGCCTACCCCTGTGGCTGTGGTAACCCATGGGCTGCATTCCATAAGTTTTAAGTTATTTGTCATTTCTCTTGAATGGTTTTTGGCAAGTCACTTCACTCAAGCTGTGAAACTGGAGAATCTCCAGTTGTTTGCCTTTGGAAGAGCAAACGACTAATACAATGAGAGAAGAACTGTCCTCACCTCTAACCTACATTATCTTCAGCAACACTTGTGAATAATATGGGAGCTACTTCAACACAGATCAGAAGAGATAGTATGATGTTATTGGTGTTTACTCTGTCAGGGTAGCATCATGATAGCATCACAGTATACCATGCTGGATTATCCACAACAGATGGACAGCTGAGAACCAGGCAAATGTTAAGAAACTCAAAATGTTAAAAGATATAGGGGATCCACTTGGTTTTACCCCCTCCTCCTAGCCTGAGCTCTTAAGTTCTTTTGGAGGACACCAAGTAATGCTGCAGTTTTACTGCCAATAGGTGGCCAACTCCTTCTGCTTCAGCAGGTACTCAGTCTTTCCTCCAGTCTGTTATGCTCTTGTTCAGTAGATAGTTGTGATTTGATGGAGGATTTTAAGCACATATGTGTGTGTGTGTGTTACAGTGTGCTTGCACAGATACATGTATACTTGTGGACATACACAACTACATGTATGAACACATAAAAGCACAGTGCATTACAATCATGTGTTCAGTTTCCCAATTAACGCTAATGCAAGTGGCTATAACCTGTACTACTGTAGAAAAGAAAGTTAACTTTTGTTGGATGGAGAAAGATCACAGTGTGCAGAGAGATAACGAACTCTGGCAAAGTGCACAGACAAGGTGACGCTTGGAAGTCCTTGTCCTTGTAGCAAAGCCCACTTAGTAAGTTCTCCAGGCTGTATAGTAAAGGCTTGGTTCCACAGAAAGGACCAGCCCCTTGCTCTCACACACTGCTTCCCTCTTGCTTTAAGAGAAACACTTTTGTCCAAAAGGAGCTCTCTTAACCACAGAGCAATGAGGTCAGGAAACTAGAAAATCTTCATAAACAGGAGGCAAAGTAAAATTTTAATCCCTGTAAGGTGATTTTATCAGGGATTTGATTGGCTAACAGAAGGCTGATGATCTCATGGCCAAATGATGTATGATTTCATACCAAAATATATTTCATGGAAGGGCTGGACCACATTGTACATTTTCATTCTTTGACTGATGAACATTTAGATAATCTCAATTTGGGGCTGCTCTGAGGAATGCTGCTAAAATCCAAATATCCCCTAGTTTCTCTGTGGACACCCACTTCTCATTCTGGAATCACTGGGTCACCTGGAGACTGCAGTTCAACTTTCTGAAGAATGGTACATGACTTCTGGCAGGGCTCTATCATGCACTGCCAACAGCAATATCTGAAGGGTCCTCATCTTCCCCAAATTTCCAGGAAGTCAATTTTAACACAGTGTGAACATGTTTGGGATAAAAGAAGGTACTGAGTGCTGCAGACACAGAGCTTTAGTGTATCAGGAGCCTAAGTGGGCTGCACTGCACTGAGACAGACCTGTTCTCACACCTCACCATGGCTATGTGAATTCTGCTTGTGTTGGAAGCACCTGCAAGCACAAGGCTACTCTAATCTCTCAAAGAACAAAATGCAGGCCAAGTTCTAAAGACAGGATAACTGATTCAGTGTTTGGCAAAGGTGGAAAGAAAATGCTAGCTGGCATTGGGGATGAGAAAAAACAGGCTGTAGGGGAGATACAGTGAACCTCTGACCATCCAGTGAGCTGTTACCATTTACCCAGGATAGAGAAGGGACACAACTTCCCAGCTACCTTTTCTGCCTCCCCAGGACCTTGATTTGCCACAGCAGCCTCCTCCTAACCTTTGTGTACCCCATTCCTTTGGTTTCCTCCAAATGATTTTATTGTAAATGAACATATTTTGCCTCTACAAACTCCTGAGAACTTTTATATTTACAATTACAGGTTTTGTTTGTTCCAGGGTGGACATGTAAAAAGTTGGGTGGCTTCATGCAATGTTTGATACAGAGTGGTAAAAACCTGAGTGGGCATAGTACTTTCTCACCTAAGGTGGGTACAATCATTGTTAAAGATGTTCCTTCCATGAGCAAGTGAACATAAACATGTGCAGAAAACCACAAACATGTGTATGAGAAAATACATAGAAACACAGACAGACAGACAGACAGACAGACAGACAGACAGACAGAAAGACACATACACACACATTCAAACATACAGAAGCAACCACAACCACAAAAGCTCATACAGGCATCCACACCTACACTTATACTCAACATGAGGACACAGATGCTCACCCATACCTGGGAAAGAACATATATGTGAATGCATGTGTGCTTATACACACATACAATATTGTACAAAGACATTCACACATGGCCATATGTGCACACACAGATACACACATTCACATAAACACATAGAGAGAGGCTCCCATCTATACTCATACCCACATGAACACCATTGGTAATGCACTAAGATCAAGAATTGAAAAATGAGACCTCATAAAATAGCAAAACATCTGTAAGCCAAAGGAGACTGCTAATAGGAAAAAAATTGCAACCAACAGATTGGGAAAACATCTTTACTAACTCTGCATTTGAAAGAGGGCTAATAATACAATATATACAAAGAACTCAAGAAGATGGAATTGAGAATCAAATAACCATAATAATAAATGGGATACAGAGTTAAAGAAAGAATTCTCAACTGTGGAATACCAGATGGCTGAGAAGCACCTAAAGAAATGTTCAACATCCACTACTGGGCATATACACAAAAGATGCTCCAACATATAAGAAAGACACAGGCTCTACTATGTTCATAGCAGCCTTATTTATAAAAGCCAGAATCTGGAAAGAACCCAGATTCCTTTCAATAGATGAATGGATACAGAAAATGTGGTACATTTACACAATGGAGTACTACTCAGCTATTAAAAACAATGACTTCATGAAATTCTTAGGCAAATGGATGGAACTCGAAAATGTCATCCTGAGAGATGTAACCCAATCACAAATAATCACATGTGGTATTCACTCACTGATCAATGGATATTATCCCCAAAGCTGGAAATACCCAAGATTTAATTTGCATACAAGATGAAGTTCAAGAAGAAGGAAGACCAAAATGTGGATACTTTGGTCCTTCTTAGAAAAGGGGACAAAATACCCATGGGAGTAGATACAGAGAAAAACTGTGGAACAGAGACTGAAGCAAAGGCCATCCGGAGACTGCCCCACCTGGAGATTCACCCCACATACAGTTACCCAACCCAGACACTATTATTGATGCTAAGATAGGGGATATAACTGTGAACCCCTGCCTCCTGCAGACATTCTCTGCTGAACTAACTCTATGCCTAGCTACAAAAGGAAGGTCTTAGGGCTCCACCACATCTGGCTGGACTGTAGCTTCCCCTCCAGTTTAATGGAGCAGGGACCTTGAATGAGTCCTATTGTTTCTGACCATCCACTTAAGTGGAACTTAGGTCCTTTCTGATTATGGGCAGTGTGCTCTTTTCTGCATGGCTGATGGTCAATGTGATCTTGCTGGTGCTGCAGGTGCACTAAGGGTCTTGGTCTTATGGTCCTTCACCCCTGCATCACTCATATTTGTGCTCTAATGTGACTGTGTGGCATGGCAGTAAACAAGATGCTGGGCAGGTATCAGTCAGTCCAGAGGTGCTGGCTGCCTAGCAGCAAACCTAATGTCTACAGGAACTGCTGCCTGACCCAGGCAATCATTTATGTGAAGCCTCCTCCTTCATGCTCTTTTTTGTGCTGGTCTAGACATGGTAGTTGTTGGCTATGGTACTGGAGTGCCAGCTGTCTTGAACACATCTCTTCTTCCACTCAAGCCACATTACCCTGTGCTTGGGGAAGTGCTGGCAGTGCTGGTTATGGATGCCTTCTGCTTGGATTTCTTCTGGCTCCAGTTTGCTGGCTTTGGGAAGTTCATGCAGAACTATCCGGGAACTTGCTGCTTCATCCAGATGGTCCACAAGAATTAATGGGATGCTTATTTGGATTAAGACTATATTTTCATCAAATCTACCCTCATTAGTATCCTGAAAGAGAAAAAGAGAATGGGACCCTAGGGATTTATTCCAGGACTTACCAGCTGGGCTCAAAGCACCACTACAGAAGCCCACAATCATGACAAAGGTGAGGTCACACAGGGGTCATAAGAGCATTCTGCTCCTTTTGTAGAGTACTTCCTAGGGTCTTATCATACCCATACACCCACAGGATTGTTATAACCAGAGTCACAGGCAAGAAATAAAGAAAGACTTTCTATAATTCAATGAAAACAAAGATGCAGCATACCCAAACTTTTGGGACACAAGAAAAGCAGTGTTAAGGGGAAAAATCACAGTACTGAGTGCTTTCATAAGGAATCTGAGGTTATCTTAGCCCAGCAACTTAACAACACACCTGAGGTCTCTAGGACAAAAAGAGGCAAACCTACCTAAGAGGAGTAGATAGCAGGGAATACTCAAACTCTGGGCTGAAAACAACCAAATAGAAACAATGAGCTAGATACAAAGTGTCAACAAGAACAAGAGCTGGTTCTTTGAGAAAATCAACACGATAGATTAACCCTTAGCCAAACTAAGTAAAGGGCACTGAGACAGTACCCAAATTAACAAAATATGAAATGAAAATGAAGACATAACAAAAAGAGGGAATCTAAACTTCATCATGTCTTACTAGAAAAGCTTATACTCAACAAATCTGGAAAATCTAGATGAAATGGATGATTTTATACACAGATACCACATACCCAAATCAAATCAAGATAAGGTAAACTATCTAAACAATCCCATGTCCCCTATAGGAGTAGAAAGAATAATTAAAATCCTCCCAATAAAAAATTCCCAGCACAAATTCCCAGGACAAATTGGTTCTCTAATATGGAATGAGTCTGCACAAATCATCTTTGAGTCTTTGAAGACAGGTGATTTTGGTTCTAACCATAGCACTTCAGGATACTTCCAAACATTTTCAGCTATAGGCCCATGAAACAAAAGTTACTGCAAAGGGTGTGGAACCACACATTGTAGGCCCATGGAATCACAGTGTACTAGACTTGTCCAAGCTATTGGACCCTGTATAGTCAGGTTGGTCTACTGTGGTGGCTACAAGGATTCTAGTGAAAGAAGCAGAGAAGTTAACTCTGGGTTACCATCTTATACTTACATTCACCCCATGCAGTTGAGACTCTTCTCAAAGGAACATCAAAACCCCGGCTGTTTAATGCATGTGTGAAACAGTAGCAGGTCCTATTTCCAAACCATCCTGGAGTCTGGTTTAAAAACCCTGCTGGCATCAATCTTACCAGATGATGACCCACAGATGCTCATCAGTAACTGTAAGAGACCCTGCTGGCATCAATCTTACCAGATGATGACCCACAGATGCTCATCAGTAACTGTAAGAGGAAACAAACATGATGAAAGAGATCGGTTTAGAACTCATGGCAATCCCCAGATTTCATGTAAGAGTCTGATGCATCACTTAGGATGGGTGGGAAATCTTCATTAAACATGAAACCAGGTACACAGGGTCTTCAGCATTTATTACAAAAGAAACTATTTGGACCTAAGACTTATAGCCCAAATATATGGTGAAAAGAAGACCTGTTATCAAGTATCAGGATGCCACTATGCTTTAGTTACTGCATATGTGGATGTTATGATCTATAGGAAAGAGGGCTTATCACAGCTGGTGGGAAGGACATTAATAACAAAGAGGGATTCTTGGCTCTCCTCCAAACTATTTGCCTTCCTTTACGAGTTTCTTGCTTTCAATGCTGAGGACATAGACTTAATGACTCCTTCAGGGCCACAGGTAACATGGAAGGGTGCTGTGTGAAGATCTATGACCTATGTACCAAGCAGCAATAGGTACGATGCATGAAGCATCAGGGGCAGGTTGCCCTCATTACTAATAAACAAAGTCAAGCCCATGGAACCATCCTCCACCTTATCTAGACACTCTCCTATGTCTTATCCAGTTGTTCTGCGATAATTTACAAGACTTTTATGGAGTTAGCCTCTTTCAAGAAACTGCATGATTGGCAAGCAACCCCTCCTACTCAATTACAAACTGCAGTTCATTAAGATAGATAAGCTAAACACACATTACACACCTACAGGCCATTATGCTAGAGGGGTTTTATTTGGGTGCCTACTTGACAGGAGCACAGAGCTTTGAGTTATATAGTCAGGGACTGTAGCTCATTTGCTTTGTAGGTTTCATATGATGTCACAGGTAGGAAGCAATTTGCAAGTTTTAGTGCCCACCAGAATTGCTAAATGAGTGGTTCTCATTATCTTTTTTTTTTTTTTTCCGGGGTGGGCACAGGGCAAGGGATTTGTATGTTTTCTTTCCGTTTTCCCTGCATTGCAAAATGGTCTCTTAACCCAGTCTAGACCTTGGTTCACAGTGACAGAGCCTGAGAAGCAGCTTGTCAGTCCTGTTTCATGTCAGTGTTGCTAGGGTTCTTTCCTGGAGCTTCCATTCAGGAGCTGACTGGATGAACAGGTATGTGTGAGGGATGTCTGGCTGAGGGTTAGGGTGAAAGATGTTAGGCTTCAAGAAAAAAATTTCTACAAATCTCTCAACGTAGTCTGCAGAAGAAGGTGCTCACTAAGCGTTTTTAGTCCCTAAGGGATGGATAGCACAGTCCTGGGTCTCACTTGAAACTTTAGCTTTTTTACATTCAATGGATCCTCCTGCATTGAGGTCTCCTTACTGTTTCCTGCTCACTTATGATCTCTGGTGTGTCTGGGGGAGGGGGATATGCATGTCTGTGCCAATATGTATATTGGTGGGTATGCTGAGAGGCCAGTTAATTACATGTGGTTTTGCAGTCTTTCTGCAAAATAAGCCCAGATCTCTCAGTGAATCTGAAACTTCCTGCTTTGGTTAAGCTATCTGACAAGCATCTTTGAATCATCTGTCACCTCCTAGCAGAGCTCCTGGTATTATTTGGTCTCAAGTCACTGCTACAAGGGTAAGCTACTCATAGAGAGGAAGAACATGGTAGCTCTCTCCACATTTTTACAGATTTTATTGTTTTTGGTTTGTTGTTATTGTTGTAAAAAAACACATTATTAACATGAAGGAAGCCAATGCTGTCTGTTCCAGGTTCAGACACACAACTTGGCCCACTGTGCTTTCTCATGAATTTCTTGTCATTAGGCTTAAATCCCTAGGAAGAGGGAGGAGGGTGTTGGTGACCCAGGATGGGTCTTATCCTACAAACCTAGGCTCCATGTAAAGCACAGGTGAGTTTTCCAACACAATAATACTTATCAAACAAACAGAACCCATATTGCCAAAACTTAAAAGTGAATAATTTCAAGCCCAGCCCACCCTTCCCAAATCTTACCATGGGACCTCAGATTCCCTTTTCCAGCCCTTCCCTCATTCATTACAAATTCCTATCCCTGGGTTGTTTGGCCCACCCATTTGCGGAACAACCAGGGAGCAAACATGATACTCATGGAACCAGAACAGGATGTAGGGCACAAAGGGGTGCTCAACAACAGCTGCACATATGAGACAAAAGTTGTTTCCAAGGATTTTGTGGTCCTATTTAAATGACCCTTTGGAACCTGAACACCAGCCTCTCATTCTCAAAAGGGAGTATGAGGCTCTTAGAGAGACGAGGGCAAGAGTCCAGGGACCCCAGTGGCACATAGGATGGTTCCCTAGTCTGGTGGAAAAGCAGTGGATTTGGTTGACTGACCACTGAGGCCATCTCACCTGGGTTCTTATAACTGGCCATCTGTTGGTCTTCAGTATCCAGTGGCCCCGTATACCAAGCTTCTTCCAGAATCTCCAAGTCTGTGTCCCTCCATGACCCAGAGACTTTCACACAGCACTCTTCCTCTCAATGCCTATCATATGGTGGCAGCAAGAGGAGCATCTGCATCTCCAACACTCAGGTCATGGGGACAGGCGCCCCGGCTGGAAGTGACCTTCCTGGCTGTTTCTTCAAGGGCCTCTCCCTCTGCTCTACCTCCCAGGCTGTCAATGCTACCCTATCACTCTAGGCAGAGGAGCTCCTGGTCCTGTGACCACCACCTTTTCCAGCTATATGGAATGAAGAGGTGTCTAAGGATGCCACTTCCAGAATTATCTAGGACCCAGATCATCCCTCCTGCTCTATGGTGCCTCACTCAGAGAGGCTCTGGTCCAGCCTTCTCCCAGGACAGAAAGAAAGGTACCCCATTTATTGTTTTGTAATTAGAGTCTTTTATAATAAGTTTTAAAATATACTTATTATAAAAATAAAAAGTTAGACTTCTTTGCCTATCCTGTACTGAGATAACACCCTGGAAATTCATGGTGTGTCTTATTGGCTTCACCAAGAGGATTCATGAAATCCTACAGTGCATCCCTCTGCTGACATTGTTTTGCTGAGTATTTCATGGACATGACTTTGCTTCAGGACACTTCCCCCTCACAGTTTTGTAGAGTGCTGTATTTCAGAGAAATAATTGCATGCTAATTCCCTAGTTTGCTTTGAACGTCATTAGGGATGTTTTAATATCACATGAACTGTAATGTGTTGTAAAGTTCATGGATAATAAACATGACTAACTGTCTTTTTAATGGTGCTACCAGGGTCTTCTGAGAGGGAGCCAAGATAGGTTTAGAGAGCAGAATATGTTTCTACTTGAAGCTACTTGGAGGATGTTCTTAAAACCCTCTTTCTTAGTATCTTGAATTGTGTGGACCAGCCTATCTGTATAGAGCTTATTAATTCTTGTAGGATCAGCAAGTATCTGCATGGGAAAAGTTCCTGAAACAGAAATAATTACAGGCCTGACCAGCAGAGCCTGGGTTTGTCTAAGAGCCTACTACAAAGCTTAGGTCCAACTCTCTTCTCAAGTGTCAGGAAATGTGCTGAAACATAGCAATCTTTGGATTGATGTGTGTGTCTCTCTGTGTGTGTGTCTGTGTGTGTGTCTGTGTGCTTTTGTCCATGTGTGTGTTAGCAGTTTTATGTTGTGTATTTCTGTATTGGTAGGTGCTTGTTTTAGGTGTTTGTAGTATGGTTACTTGTATATACAAGTGTGTATTTAGGTATGTCTCTGTGTGTGCATGTGTGTGTGTGCATGTACGAAGGCATGAACTGGTTTGTTTCTGAACATATATGTACATATTCATATGTATCTCTACATATATACACTTGGTCAGCAAACATCTTAAATGATAATACAGTCCAGCTTTAATGAGAAAGTACTCTATCAGTTCACTTTGCATCACAGAAACATCAAATACAGTAGCAGGTCATCATGCCTCTCCACCTAACTCAATAGAACAAAAGGAGACAAATAATGGTGTAAAGTCAGATATTCAACAGTTGGTAGAGAAAAACTATTCATCACTATTGAAAGGGGTTGTAGAGCAAATCTATTTATCTGTATTGAAATCATTTGTAGGAAAATAAAAGACTGTGGTACATGGAGGTGAGTAGGAGGCTTCCATGTCATATCTATGAGCCTGAGAGTCAACAAGGCTGGATAAGGGTCTGTGTCCCATCTCTGCTCTTCTCTATTAGCAGTGGTATCACATCTTTCTTCATTAATATCCCTTTTACAGTTCAATGCTTTTCCTTGGAAAGATTTGTATACCACGAATTCTTGCTGATTATAGTATCTCTTCAGTGAGCATGGATTCTGGGAGATGGATTCTCTGGGGATTCGCAGATGGAGGAGTTCACAAGAGGAACCCAGGCAGGTTCCTGCACTCTAGATATAATAACAGCCTTCACTTGAATGGTTGCTAGGCTCCCTAGAAGACCTCTGTACAGTGCTCTATTCAGACATTGTTATGCAGTTATTTTTCAATATAATATATATGGACTATTGGAGAAATGTGGTGTTTTATTTTAGCTCCAGCACAGTGTGTAGTTCACAATTAACTTGTAAGCTGCTTATTAAATCTGAGAAAAAATTTTAGGCTCAGATGCTCTGTGGCACTGCTTCTTTGGGGATACAAGGAAAGACCTTAGCTCAAAGGTCATACTGGATTGTCCTGCTGAATAAGCCTGGTGTTTGCTGGATAGCTGACATGACATGTCCTCACCAGGCCTTTATGTCTTGCTCCCCTATGTCTGAAATACTCCAACAGAAACTCAACAGGGCACAGAATAGGTCAAAGTATCCCACAGACACAATTCTTCACCAGGAGCACTGATTGTGCAAAGCAAGTGAACCACCATTGCATCTTATCCCTATAACCATGGAAATCTTGGGCTGAATTTTCTTCCTTTCTTTGGGTAAGTATATATCATAAAGGCCTTTATTTTGTCTAGCCTCTGGTTCAGCAAGAGTGCATGTTTGGAAGGCTTCAGAGAAGTGCTGAGGGTCATTAAGATCTGCTGGTCATCCTGGAGGGGCCTGAGAATGCAAATTTTGCTTGTCCTCATGGGTCATCCTGAACAATTTCATGGAGATAAGTCAAGCGAAGTTTAAAGACTTTGAGGTATTGTCTGTAACATGACTCCTTCTTTGCCTTGCAAGGACTTATCCAACAGCACCCCACCCAATTGGGGCATAGCTACATTCATCTTGAAGACATTATTACCATTAGTCACAGTCTTTGCACTATATTTCTAAGGCCATCAACAGACTGTAGGTCTCTGTTGCAAAATCTACAGCAAGAGAATGCTGCTTAGCTAAAGAACTGTGTTTTGGTTTTGGTTACTTTTGATTTCCTTGAGTATATGATTTTCTTTCTTTTCATTTGAAGTTTTGTCATTTATTTGTTTTTGTTACTATAATTAATTTCCTGTTTTGTTAAGGCTATGTATGTACTACATACTTTGACTCTCCTACTTTAAGCTTGTATTGAATAAAATTAATGTATTCTTATGAATAAAAACATAATCTCTAATTTTTATCTCATATGAACCTTCTGTATTCATGTGTGGTTCACAGTCTTGTAACACTAGAAGTATCAGGTAGGAATAGACCTCTTCAAGTGTAATGTGGCTTAGTGTTCATTATTCGTTCCCAAACAGTCACAGCTACACAGAGAATTGTGCTTTTGTTGTGGTTAGTGTGTTAAAGTCTGTGGACCTAACTTCATGATGAAAAACATATCCATGCAGTATCTTTGTGGTCATAAATTCAGCTATGTTAAAATGCACTACTCCATGGGTACTCATGATGAACAAACAGAGGAGAAACACAAGAGTTTCTCTATTACATCCAAGAAATAAAATTCACTAAGGGAATATCAAAGAAATTAGTAACCTCAGAGCTGTATGCCTTTTATTCCCTTGAATGGTAGCATCACTTATAACTGCCGAGCAGAGATCATTTGGCAGATGTTAGGACTTTGGCTTGTTTGTTTGTTTGTTTTGTTTTGGTGGTGGTGTTGTTCTACTGATGATGAATTTTGTTTTCTTGGCCTGGACAATGTATTTGATGATAATTTTTAATTTGGTTAGGGCGTTGTTTCTGTTTTTGCATTATTTCATTTATGTGTATGTGTTTTTCCTGCTGTATGTTTGTACACTACATGCATGCAATTCTCCCGAGGCCAGAAGAGGTCAATGGATTACACCAGGAGCAGAAGTGATGGAGGATTTTTTTTTTTTAAATTTTTATTTTATGTGCATTGGTGTTTTGCCGGCATGTATGTCTGTGAAAGTGCCAGATCATGTAGTTATAGATGGTTGTAAGTTGACTTGCAGATGCTGGGAATTGAACCTGGGTCCTCTGGAAGAACAGTCAGTGCTCTTACCTGCTGAGCTATCTCTCCAGCACCGGAGATGGAGGATTCTAAATGCCACTCTTTAGATCTTCTAAGAAACAAAGTCTCAAATGGATAAGCCATCTATCCAGCACCTGCCTGGACTTTTGTCTTTCCTTGTGTGGTGTATCAGCTGCACTGGATCTCACCCATCCAAAGACAGAAGATTCTTGAGACCTCTAGGGTCACATACTTGGGGTAGGCATGCTCAGTGTTTAAACTCTGAGGCCTGCATGTGGGGCATTAGAGTGGGTTCCTGATCATGCCTCAGGATCTCTTTTTGTCAGGGTTGGAGCAGATCTCTCCTGTCTCATCCTGCATGACAATGCAGATTAGGCTTTATTAGATGAATTGCAGAATTGAAAACTCTCCTAAAGGTGGAGGTGGTAAATAAATCATGTTGAAGTACAATCAAAACAGTGTTTAGATTAAGCTTCAGACAAGCCCAGGGGGATGGAACCTGCAGCAGAGGATACAAGTCTGTGATGGTAAATATTTCTGTTCAAGGCTAGCAGGGAGAGGGATGATAGATGTTGCCTGTATCTTTGCTCTACCTACTGCCTTTACTCTGGGTAGTGACTGTGCTACCAGGCCCCTCTTAGATTCCCTTAAATCTGAGGCTAACACAAACACAAACACACACCCACACAATTTTACAAAAATACTTTATCTCAAAAAGATTAGGGCACCACATACCCACCATGACCTTCTATTCTTGAGAGTATATTGATCTGTAACTACAACCAGAAGTTAGAAATGTATAAGGCATTCAGTGATTAGTGACAGGCTTTGGTCCTGGCTGAACCCCAAGGCTGTACAAAGCATTCCTGATCTGCTTGCCATGCTATTTTCTTTCCCAGCAGCCACATCTGCTGCTCAGTGTCATCATGATTTTCTCCAATGCTGTACAGCAATTGTCCTGTCATCTCCTTAAAGTCAGAAGTTTACTGAGATTTGTTGAAGGTTTCCTCTTATTTTGTGTCAATAATCAAAGGAAGGTAGTCTAGAATAAAACCTGCAATGGGGTCATCTCCAGTTAGATCTCTTTTATGCCAGCTAGCAAAAGACAAAGTGTCTTGCCCTTGATCTTCACTTATTGCCAACCCTGGTTATGCATGCTGACCTCTGCAGGTGTCTTTATACTAAAGGCTCACCCCTATTATTCTACATTCATTGACTCAAAACTCCAAGAATGTGACTGAGGCATAGGTGTCTTCAACAAAACTCTAATGGTCATTCTAATGCTCAGGCAATGCTGTAAGCCACAATATTACCTTCTCCCTCATTAGAGCAGTATTCTCTAATACCAAGAAATACAGTTTTGGTGCAAACTAATAAGAGGTCATCAGGACTTTGAGATAGTTGGTCTAGAGAGGAAAGGGCAAGATTAGAAATTTTGTATCTGGCCCTCTTCAGGGGTGTTCATCTTTTAAAAAAAATTTAAAGCCCTTATACAAAGAGCAAAGACACAAGTCTGGTGTATTTTAGAGGAAAAAAACAGATCCTCTGTCAGTGGAAGCTGACATCACTGGTAGTACAATCAGCGAGCACCTCGCCATCAGATCCCATGGTCAAGAGGGTGAGTCCCGGGTCTCCTTTGCAGGCACCTTGCTCCTCTCATCCGCAGGCCTTGGGAATCTGCTCCGGGCCCAGGAGGGGTGAAGCAGGTCTCAGGAGTAGTCAACCAGGCATTGGTACTCCAGGCAGCCCAGGTCTGATCGCCCCTTCAACTCCTCCCATCACTAGACAAGCCCCTCAGGGAGCAGGTCTCTTGGTCCTGGTGCTAGAGCATAGGGTGCTGGTCAACTTTGCAGTCAAACTGGGTTCTACCACTAAAGTTTGCCAACTTGGCAGTTTCCAAACGTTTGCCTAGATGGATGAATGACTGGTACCTCATTGTGCCATTTGGGCTGGTTTCCTAAATTGTGGATTTTCTTTCATTTTAAGTCCTTGGAACACCAGTCCTACTCTTTCGGGATCTGGGAAGGATTCAGGGCTTCTCCAAAATAGTTAATACTTTTACAGAAGGCACTCTGGTGAAAGCAACTAACAGGCATTTGTAGTGGTGGAATTTAAGTCCACTTCAAATGTGGTTATGCTGTTGCCTTGGGGTGGGGCATGCATCCACATCTCGATATTAAATCAAGGCAATGTATTTAATATTAACATTAAGCACATGGGGAAGTAACGCTTTAAGAAACAGCACTTCTGTGAACAGCTTCCCATCTTCCAATACTTAATTGTGACAAAGCAAAAAAACATTTGAAACACTCATGAGACATGTGCTGCAAGCCACTATATATTCCAGTCATTGGGTTTCTTGGAATCTAAACTCCTGGCCATACACATGAGTCTGTGGGGCTGTGTCAACATTTAGTAGTAACAGCAAGCCAGCCATCCTATTCCAGCAAAACAGAATTCACTGTTTAACTTGGAAGGAGGCTGGTGCGTGTTGGTTCAACTCTGGGAATTCTTGACATCTCTGCACTATGATGTTTCCTGCTGGGTTTGCTGTGCAGACTGATGAAACCTTCTCTCCTGTAGAAGTTCAATGATAGGTTTAGCTAATGTCTGGTGAAAGAAGGCATGTTTCATTTAACTGCTACTTTGGTTTCTCAGTTGGGGGCGCACAGTCAACAATCACCCTTACTGACATGTGTTCTTTTCCTTAGTGATGTCCCTCAGCATGGTACCATGCAGACATATGGCTGGGCATCTCTTCTGGGCCACTCTGGCCTTCCACCCACAATCTCTAGGCAGTGGCTGTCTGTCAGCAAGCACCAACAACTCGCTGCAGGTCACCAACTGTCTATAAAGTGTCATCCTATAAGATGCATGGCATTACCACACAGTTCTTGCTGGACTGTTTGCCTGTCCTGCACCAAAAGGTTTTTGAGAACAGACATATCATTTGACTTTGTATTTGCTGTGTCTCCCATCATTGTTAAGTTTGGTTAAGAAATTAACAGTGAACACCTATATATTTATGCATCACTGTCTGCCAGCTTGAACCACCAGACTTAACATACACTCTAAACTTAGAGTAAACTGTTTCTTATACTTTAGTACAATGCATGCTACTCTATTCTTAGGTACCTCATGCCAAACCACCCACTTTATAGTATTGGTTAAAGTCAGCAATTGGCATGGAGTTATATATCCTGAAGCCAGACTGTAAGCGTCTCACAGGCAGGCTTGAACTCTCATTTTCTTTCTCCTCTTTAATGCCTATGTAATAATCAGCCTTCTAAGAACTTGTTGAATGGCATAGATTTTACCCAGAACTCTTTCAATGGCAATGGTCAATACACAACTCAACACAAGCAGTCAAATAAAAAAGAGGAAGGTATTAACTATGTAACTGAGTGAGAAGTAACCTGTCTTCCAGTGCTTAAACTATTGCCAGCAAGATTTCTCACTGCCCTTCTTTATTTCTTGTTTGGCTTTTCTGTGTTTGCTTTCTTGTGTTCACATGAAGACATCTTTTGTCTTACATGGGTAGCGTTCTAACTTAGCAAACATGTTAAGAGTATCACTTTATTCTCTTCCACTGGAGATGATATCAGAAGAGGACTGTAACTTACCAACTAGATTTGGCTGACATCCCTAAGCAACTCAGTGTGATCACTTGAGTTAACTCTTGATGGCCAGGCTTGTGTCAGTTGCTTGTTTCTATAACCAGAGGATGGTTGTTACATGGGACAATCAAAACAGATTTGTGTATCTTACATTCCAAATAAGCACTTAGAACCACAAATATTTTGTGTGGTAGGGCTTTTTAAAATCTGTGGATTTTAATATGTAACATACAAATGTAACAATTTATATAATCAAAATAAGAGACCTTGCAGATAAGATAAAAGGTTAAACAGGAAGCTCATACAGGCTTTGCTTACACTTTACATAAATATGCTTAGCCTGAAGATAATTTAATATACATATTATGACTTACTGTCAGATGTGGTGGTACACTCTTTTAATCCCAGCACTTGGGAGGCAGAGACAAGTGGATCTCTGAGTTGGAGGTCTGCTATCCATAGCAAGTTCCAAGTCAGCAAGGACTATATACTGAGAAGCTACTATAGAAATGTACAATTAGAATATATTTACTATGTCTGAAATTTCTGTGCAAATCCTCATGTGAGGTCCACTTGTGTTTCCATGAAGAGACTCCAGTTTTGCACTTTGGAGAATTTCAACACTGTGAGTTTTCACATGAGGGATGCTCAACCTATAGTATCTCCAGAATGTTCTAAGATAGGGAACTCTGAAATTCCCAGAGCACCTTAGTAAGAAAATACATGATACTGCTCTCAGGGAAAAAGCTGACCTTTAGAACTTGGAAACATTCTAAGTATTATAATCTACTCCTGAAAATAACTTTCCAATCAATAAGGCCTCACAGGTGGTCCAAAATCCCAAAGTATTTGGAATATTTTCCAACAACCTACCTGTTGTGTGCCTAACTTGTTTTTCTTTCATTGGCCAAGGTACAGATTGGAGGTATAACCTTCTAGAAGTGAATTAGAGCTCATTAAAAATGATGGAGTCTATGATGTCCTGTTTGTCATGCATAAGATGTGCAAAGCCAAGACTGGATCAGGCTACATGAAGCTCTTAAGGAATAATTTTCTTGGTTTGGGAAAATTTTAACAAGCTCCTCTCCACAGGGTTGACTGAGAAAGTGGGCTTGTCAGTGACTGAACACAATTTATTACCCATCGGACATAGATGAGCAGCCACTTTTACCAACAGGGATTGTCCAAAGGACACTCTGGCAGTGCAGCCTTTTGTGCCTTGAAGTAACTATTGGGATTCAGCTTCATGATTGTATCTTTTCTCTTTCCTACCTTCAGGAATGTTTCAGCATACAAAGCAGATCATTTTTGTTACAGATTCCATCATTAACGTGGAAGCCTAGGAAACATTATCTTCCTGCAGTTCTCTATCAATTGCCTCAAGCCTTGATGATAGAATCAATGCCAAAAGTGAAAAATGCATTCCTAATTCCATTTATCTTTAAGGGGAGCAGACTTTTGTCTAATTGAGAACTTGGAGTAAAATCTTCCTGTAGAAAAGAGAAACAGGCAATCCTATATGTTTCATATAAGTAACAGGTCACTCATTGAATGAATAATTGATATTAGTGAACTGGTTGAAGGCTAGTTAAATGTGTAGCTTATTTACTATTTGAATTTTAATTGTGTTTTTCTATTCTAGTTCTCAACTGAATAAGTACTTTACATTGTTCCATCAAACAAAGGTATTGTTTTTGGGCAATGGTGGTGTATGCCTTTAGTCCCAGCACTTGAGAGAGAGACACAGACATATCTCTGAGGCTGAAGCCAGCCTGGTCTACAGAGCAAGGTCCAGGACAGCCAGGGATACACAGAGAAGAGAAGCCCTGTCTCAAATACAAACCAACAACAAAACAGTAGTATCATAAAGGGAACAGACTTCCGTCTTCTTTCTTTGGTGGCTGAGGCCACACTATTTTATAGCATTCATGGGGGTCAGTAAAGATATTACAAACCCAGAACAACTGTGGAAAATGAAGCCTCAGCAGAACCTGCAAGATGACAGTTACTTGGTAAAATAATGCCTTTAAATGGTAATAAATAAAATCAATATACTTCAAGTGTATTCTGAATCTCCTAGTGTTGGGAAGGGCACTCCTTTCTAATCTGCTGATCTCTGTGCTCAGGTGCCTGTAGCTGAAGCTGTATAGTACAATTGAAGTGACTTGACCAATTATCAGTGCTTAGCTGTATAACCTCCATGGGTCCCTGAAAACCCTGGGTCCTGCATTTCTATGAATCAACTGGACCAGAACATCCCCAGAGCCTTTGGGTCCTTTCTAACACCTGTGCTTCTGAGTTTCAAAGCAAAAGTCATGATGGCCTGTATAATAGTAGTTTTGTAAACATTTTTATAGGTAGATTACTAGAGAGTTCACCATGTAATCAGTGACTGACTGCTTCAACCAAATAAACTGTTTTGTGTAAAGAATCAGTTGTCTCACTTTAGATCAATAGCAATGTTTCTTGCTACATCATTTAAAAGGTGGCAGGAATTTTTGCCAAACAGTTGCCATTTGAAAATAGTCAATGTGCAATTCTAAAAGTCACAAGCATATACACCATAAATCAAAATTATTTTCATTTTTCCATTTAGCTCTCTTACTTGCTGTAATGTTATGTTTAGCCAGGAAACTCTTCTTGCTGGTTCACTCAGGCTATTTTAAAATGCAGGAATTACAGAGCCATTTTCTTTCTGGGTGGCGTGATTAGAAAGATATTGGATAGAAGAATGATTTATGTCAGGTGACAAGAGAACTCATCCTTAGACACTGGCAACTGTGGGTACTGTGGGGATGATGCTGTGTGCAATGAGGAGGAGAGCCTGAACATCTGACAGCAGTGGAAGCTTCTCCTCCAGCACACTTGGAGCTATGAGAAAAGACTTAAATAAGCAAGCGGTTCAAAAACAACATGATAGGAAAAACTCTGTGGTCTTCATTTGAGTCTTTAAGATTTTTATTTCTCATTAGTCTCTGTGGAAACAACAAATTGCTCAACACACTTTTATTTTTGAATTGCTGACTGGCACAAAACACAGTGGACAGAGAAGTATAATTTGTTGGAAAGCAGATTGTGTCTGCAGGAGTTCACTAGATAGTTAAAGCTTTTTCTAAACTTTCTGATCATTAATTCATCTCTTTTAGAAATATACATCAGAGTGTTGCTGTAGTAGAGACACATTCTGCTGTTGTCCCAAAGTGAGGGAACACAGGTGTGCATCAAGAGCCATGGATGGCAAGAGAGTGGAGGAGCTGCTGGCCAAGGCAGAGCAAGAGGAGGTGGAGAAGCTGCAGCTCATCAAGGTGCACAAGGAGCTAGAGGAATTCGATCTGGGCAACTTGCTGGCTTAGGACCACAATCCCCCGATAGTGCTGCACCAGGCCGGACCCTCACTGGAGGCTGAGCTGCGGGCACTGGCTCCAGACAACATGCAGCTTCTCATCAACCAGCTACGGGCAGCTGCAGACCATGGAGTACATGGAGGAGGCGGTGGTAGTGTGCTTGCTGGAGCCTGCCACACGCCTGCCCTGCGAGAAGCTGCTGCCCTTGCCCCTGCCCGCTGGCCTTAAGGGCATCCCATCCATCCCCAAAAGAAGACTAACCTTCTGTGGGACGAGGTGAGTGGCCAGTGGTGGTGCATTGGGGCTAAAAGCGCGCACAGGATGACACTAAGGAATGGCTCATCAAGGTGCCTGGGAGCGCCAACCCCATGGAAGACCAGTTCACCAAGAGGATTCAGGCCAAGAAAGAACGCGTGGCCAAGAAAGAGATGAACCTTCTGTGGAACCTGACCCGCGAGCACAAGATGCAGATGCCCAACTCAGCTGGGCTGCACCCTAAGGGACACCAGAGTAAGGAGGAGCTTTGTTGGGAAGCTTCCAGGAGCGCCTCCCCAAGGAGAAAGCATCCGGACCCTCTGGCAAGAAGAGGAAGTTTCAGCCCCCCTTTGGGGACTTCCCAGCCAAGAAAAAGAACCAGTGGGAGCTACTTCGAATCATGAACAGTAATAAATCTCAGCTGGAAGTGACAAGGGCCATCAACAAGCAGATGAGGGAAGAGGTCCAAGAGGAGCCTGCCAAGAGGAGGAAGATGAGCCAAAAGTCAAGAGAAAAGGGGGCCAGCCAGGACCTTCCTGTAAGAGAAAGTGCAGCCTGCCTGCTGAGTCAGGGAGAGAAAAGGAAAGGAGGCCTGGGAGGCAAGAAGCATTCCAGGCCACCTGAGTCAGGGGGCAAGAAGACAGGAGTGCCCCCCCCAAGGTGGGAAGAGGAGGAAGTAGTGTTCTCCCCTCTGGACCTGTTCTGAAAAGCTAGGACTGTACTAAAGGTTAAGTTGTGCATGCTGCAGGCTGGCTCAGGAGGTGGCTGCTGTCCTCAGTGAGATTGACATTGAAGTGACATGTTTGTCTCCCCAAGAGAGTCAGTGCTGGACTACGAACTAATAGAGACGCTGACTGGCAGTTAGTTTATTTTGGAACATGAGAATTATAAAAATGATATGGTCAGAACCAGGAGTAAGTTAAGGCCTGCCTTTTTTATCTTGACTTCGGATACTGGGTAAGAGTTGATCAGATTTCTGAGTTATAGTAGATTGGTTTCAACATTTTTGCATTATTTTTGTAAAAAAGCTTATATATTTATCAAAGCAAAGGAGGATGGGGGAAAATTACGTCCACCTGTGATTTACAAGTGTTGTAAAGGTATGCTTTAACCTGATGTTGCTTTTAACTGTTACTGTTGGTAGGGGTTGTATGTGAAGTCAGTAACCTGGGTACCAGTACGGAGTGTGCATGAGAAAAACAAAGTAGTTACAATGGTTATAAAAACACCCCTCCCTGGGCAGTGGTAGCCCATGCCTTTAATCCCAGCACTGGGAGGCAGAGGCAGGCTGATTTCTGAGTTCGAGGCCAGCCTGGTCTACAGAGTGAGTTCCAGGACATCCAGGGCTACACAGAGAAACCCTTTCTCAGAAAAAAACCAAAAATAAATAAATAAATAAATAAATAAATGAATAAATGAATAAATAAATAACTAATAAAAATAAAAGGACCCCTGTGTTAGGAAAACTTTGCCACTAACTATTAATATTAAAAGTATAGTGCTTTTTGATGTTGGTTCAGGTTGTGCATTTGCCCAGTGAATTGCTTTAAGTGATATATTGGAATCACACTAAGTAATGGTAATTAACCTTTTAATGGTAATTAACTCCAGAAAATGGTTGTCATTTTGTTTGTAACTGATGGCTTTTGTTTAATTGGCTTGAGTTTAGCAAGTGCTGGTCTGGAATTCAGTATGGAGCCTAGGCTGAGGTTAGAGAGGAGCAGCCACACCCAACAGAAGACTTCATGTTAATTTCAGTCCTGGATGTTTTTCCCCGTTTCATTGTTTTATTTTTGGTCTTAATAAACTTATTTTTGCACAATTAAATTTTATATATATATATATATATATATATATATATATATATATATGCAAAGAGTAAGACTATACAATGAAATTCATACTTTCATTGATTGAAATCACCCTGCTATTCCTGCTGTTCTCATAAAACCACAAGCACATAATGAAATTCATTTCTATACTAGGATTGACTATTATTCCAAATCCTTTTCATTTTACCTAATAAATCCACTGCTGTTTCTCTGCAGAATTGCCACCTTTGATCATTGTCATAGTGATACTACCTGGCTGAAGGAAGTAGCCCAGGATAACACAAACAATTTGGAAAGGACTTACATGATTTTTTCACTCTTACACCTGAGAGGTTAGGTCACATTGTACCATAGATTCAGAAGGCAGAAGCCACAGATGACAGTGCCAAACACAGTCCTTCCTGAAGTACTGGACACATTTAAATGGAGGTTTCACTGGATCTCAGTGAACTCTTGATGTCTCACTGGTACTCAGAAAGGTAGATATTGGAGAAGTGATGGCTAATGGAACTACAGAGCAGCAATCCAATGTCCCTGTTGACCTTTGCTCAAGATGCCTACTATGTCTGGTTGTAATGGAGAAAGGGAGAAAGTGGGGTTTTATCTTCTGAAGAAGAGACATAAACTTTACAATTGGATATTCCCTTGGACCTGAACTCCTTCCTATATTGCCATGAGCAAGGGAGTTTACATTGCAAAAATAGGATTGTGGAAACACATGTCTGAGTATATTGAAACAATGTCTCCTCTCAAGGCATGTGCACAATAATTAGATATAATCCAACTTGCATACAATTAAAGGTGCAGGAGAACCATTGTTGCATTTGGGAACCAGGACACCCTGGGGAACTGGACTGTGGTACATGAATGGTGCCTAAGGGTAGATTTATCATGGAGAAGAATCTCCCTCAAGCAAGGACCCTAGACCTTTAGGTACTAACAAAGATGAGCTGCCCATGCCAAGGCCCTAACAAACTCTCCCATCCAAAGTGCTTGCCTTGTAATGAAGCAGAGAGAAATCTCTAGCTTTGAAGGGAAAGTTGCCAAGGTGTATCCTCTGAGTCAAAAGAGAAACTCCAGGAAAGGGCACCTCAGAAACTGGTCAATGTGGGGCAAGCTGGTCAGCAGGTAGGTCATGGCAGTTTCCAGTGACATCATCAGTAGTCACTTCCCTGGACAATCTCTTGTATCCAGGAGAACCCGAGAATCTTCTGTGATGTCACCAGTGTTGTGGTGACACCAACTGCCTGTGGGGAATTCTTTCAGAGCCTCTGGGTTCACAAGCAGTCATGCTGTCCATGCTGCTCAGGCTGTTTCATAGGGACAGTACAATACAACCAGAGACCAGACCTAGGCAGAAGGCATTCTGTAAAGCAGGAAGAAGGAGATGGCCCTGGGGAAGACACAGTGAGTCCTGGGCAGTGCATGGGGAAGCTTCCTGGAGGAGGGGCGCTTGAGCAGGTCCTTACAGGAGAAGGGCTTAGCATCTGGAGTCTCAACATTTCTCAATGGTAGACCCAGAGTCCAGAATTTCTGATGATTACTTTGGCAGAGATCCAGGAATTGACAAGCCTTCAGTTGCTTTGCTGAGAGATCTGAATTTCCTGCTGAGTGGCAAAGGATGCCAGGAGAAAGTTCTGTGAGAATAACAAAGCCTTGCTCTCAGGATAGAGTGCTGAAGCATTTCATCCTCAATAGGTTCCTGTAGGTTACATGAATATGTGATGCCAAGAACAGAGAGGGATAATCCCCTTGTCAAGTATCAAGGTCTCAGAGACTTTGGTCTGGAACACACATGATGTGGGCTGAATTACAGTCTGGGATAAGTGTAGTAGTGTGTGGTATCTCATCATGCATTTAAGAAGCCAGGATAGCCAGATTACCTTACATGGATAGCTGGTTTTCAAAACATCAGAAATCCTTAGAATTGACATGACAAACACTTCAGTATTAATGTTCATTTTCATTAGAGACCTGTCTGCTCCGGACAGCTTCCTATGTTAAATTCTAAGAAGAAATTGAGCATCCTTGGAGTTACTCCAGTTGTGGTGAGACAGCCACTAGGCAAGAATTGCCACTTTCCTTCTACAGACAAATTACTGTCCAGAAAAGGACACACTTGCAGAATAGTCGACTGATTATATCTGCCTAGACAGAGTAATCAGCCCTTAATAATTCTGCAGCACTAAGGTCTGTCAGAAGATCCTGGACCAGAAGGCAGAAGAACAGATGCTCCAACATTTTGAAGTAGAGCGAGTGTCCAGGTGTTCAGAGGTCTCTATAAATTGGCTAAGTTTTAGAAGCTATGCTTTGTGCTTCCCACAATTATAGTCAACTCAGTCATTCTGGATTTCTGACGGGGTTGAAAACTTATAGCTATTTACCTTGAGAGAAAAGATCTGAGTGTATGGTCGTCAGCTGACATTCATCCTAAAGCCAGGTTCAGAACTAAATGTTTTAGTTAGGAGAGATGACAGAGGTGCTGGTAGGTCAACAAAAGGATGGACTGGGTATTAGGACTATCTTGTACCTCACTGGTACAAATTGGCATAATTATGCTCTAATTGTATTTTGAGAGAAAAGTTTCCTTTTAACAGGAAGGGTGATGTGTAGGAGGAGCTAAGGTGGGAGGAGAAGAAGAAGGAGAGGAGAAGCTAGGTGATGAAAGAGAGATAGAGGGGGGAGACAGGGAAGCAGATGTTCATGAATCTCCACCAGTCAAAGATAGTAGATATATCTAGGTTGGGTAGTGGGTTATACCTCTGATTGAACAATACCAAACTCATAAAGCCTATGATTAACATTTTTTTAAAAAATGTATAAATGCAAAAAGGAAAAGGGGGCATGGGATAGGGGTTTTCTAAGGGGGGGGAATAGGGAAAGGGGGTGGCATCTGAAGTGTAAATGAAAGATCTAAAAAAAAGTGTAAAAAAAAAAGAAGCAAGGATAGGTGTTGGCTTGTGGGAGATGTTTCGTGCTGGTGTTTATAGTCAATCTTTTTTGTGCTAAACAGTACAGACTACATCTTCAGATATAAACTGACAATGCCCTCAATTTCTTCTTGACTGGGAAAGCTTAAGCACTTCAGGGTTAATGGGACTGCAGTAGGGACTGAGCCCTATGTTTAGTGATGGTGGTTGGGAGCAGGGACATAGGTCAGGAGTCCAGCTTGAAGATAGCTTTCCTGCTCTTTCAGGAATTCACTGTGTCTCTAGAATTCCCTCTTCCTCAGGCTTCTCTGTGGGAGTAAGTATGGTTTCTCCTTTCCCTGTCGTATTTTCCCTACAAGTTTCCTTGCGTTTCTCTACCTGAAGGGTCTGTTGGGAAAGAGTCCTCCCAAGCCTACACCATCAGTGAGCAGGAGCAGAGAATGAAGAGGTTGGAGAAGCTCAAAAGGGACCTTGAAAGAATGAAGAACGAGAGAGACGAACTCCGGGGAATCCTGGCACATTATATTAACAAGGATTTGAACAAGAGGTAATTATTATGCCCAGTTCTCAGCTGACTATCTTGGGCCATCTCTGTTGACCCTAGATTTCCACATATCACAGGAGGCTACAACTCCAGGCTATCCTCATGTCCAAATGCATTTTGCTGATTGGATATTCGACACAGAACTTGAAGTTCAGATAGGAGTGAGATGGGGTCACAAGCTCTTTTGATTCCTCTAAAAGAAAACTATAGCCTGTGGCATGAATCACTCAGGAAATAGCAGTATTAGTGTGTGAGCTCTTATCATGCATTTTTAAGATGCCTGGACTGGTATTGCTTTGTGGGAGATGCTAGCTGCTGTGTGTTTATGGTGAATCATTTTTGTAATTTTCTGGAGCTGCTTTGGGTCCATTTAGTCCTGTTAACAACTGGGAGGACCTGATTCTATTTGCTGCCCCTCAGTGTGAGTGGATTTCTGGCAAGTCATCACTGCTTTTTTCATATTCTGTTCAGTTTACACTGAGATAATGTCACATCACTGTATGTACTTGACATTGTGATAGTGTATGTGTGTATGTGTGTGTGTGTGTGTGTGTGTGTGTGTGTTTATGTATGTCTCTGTGTGTGTATTCCACTTAAGATCCAGGGAGTCTGTGTAGTGTGATGGGGCTGGAGACTTTACCTGACTGACTTTTTAGGTAATGACAGTGATGAGGCCATGGAGGGTCACTTGTAGCATCACAGCACATGATCTCTGTGTGCACCTCTGATTGACATTAGAAAATCCGGATATAGGCAGTAAACCCTTTTCCCTGTAAATACTGAAGTGTGGAATTTATATAGTGATAGAACCAAGGATTGAGAAAACCTTGTCTACAAGGTGAAGAAGTGTCATCACAGGTTTAATTTGGACTCAGGACTGTGGCATAGGCTCCTGGAAAGTTCTTGGAGACCTAATCTATTCCTTCAAGACCACTCATGGAGCCAAAGCAGGTCAGCTCCCATTTTTTAGTTCCCTAGCTCTACTGTGGCCAGATCAAGTGTAACAAGTTTAATAAGCACCAAGACTACCCAGTACAAAGGCATTAGGTTGTGGCATATATGGGCTGGGGTAGTTCACAATTCAACTTGAATTGATGTAATCCTTGAATCCTTAGTTCAGGGATTATTTGCGCCTCGGGCCACACCCTTCCACAGGTTCAACTTTGAGACGATCATGCTGGAGATGCAACATGACCAGGTGACTCGCGATCTCAAAAACATTCCGCAGCAGATCAGTGAGGCCTTGTATAAGTGCCAGGAGTTGACTAAAAATAATCAACTTTACAGGTGAGTGACTAACACTGTTGTTTCCCCAGCACTAGGCACAGAATGTGTCTGCCCATCATTTTCTTTAAAACAAAGTGAGGACTCTGGTTCTATACTGTTTGCCTCTCAACAGGAAGCTTCCTCCCTCAAAGAAAGGCTCTAGGATTGTGATCTTTTGAAATCATTTTGATCAAGTGTTATGAGTCTGTGAGCCCCTCCATTCATTTTCCTTCCCAAGTCAGTATCCTCTAAATAGAAAAGGTGTGCACCTTGATGGAGACATCAATCAACCTTGAGTCTCTGGGGCACTGAAAACACATTTACAGATCTGGTTTGCATGAGACACATAGAATGATGTGTATCTGTTGGGTCTTCTCTCTTCTAGAGAAGCTTTGCCTTGTCTCTACCTAGAGGTGGTTCTCTAATACCAAAGACGTATATGCAATCATGGGTCCCATGTCCTCTTCTGGGAGATACATGAGTCCCTGTTGGTGTCAGGGTTTTCAGAAGTACCTTGAGTCTTCCGGAATGTTGCTGTCTTCTGGATTTGACCTTCCTATATGTGAGGTCCCATGGCTACTCTGGTCTGTAGTCTGGGGCTGTCTGGGGATCAGGGCCCATGATGAGAAGGGATGGTACTTGGAGAAGTGGGAGGAAGATGGATGGTGCCTGGGAATAATCACCATTTCTTCTTTGTGGTTCAGCATCAGGAACTGTCACCTACTGACAGAGTCTCTTCATATGAAGAGTGAAGTAAAAATGCTCTGGAATGAAAACAGGCAGCTGCTTAAGGAGCAGATTACACTGGAAGTGTGTTCTAAGGAAACAAGGAGGCTATGTGTGGAAGCCAGCATGAAGATCTATGACAAATTTTCCAAGCATATCCAACAGGTAAGATGCATGGAGGATGCTTAGGAGCAGGTTGCCCTCATGTCTAACCATAAATAATGTCAAGCCCAGATAACCATCCTATACCTTGTCCAGGCACTCTCCTAATTCTTATCCAGTTGTTCTGTGATCATTTACAAGACTTTCTGTGGAGTTAGGCTCTCTCAAAAACTGGATGATTGGCAATCACACCCTCCTGGTCAACTACAAGCTGAATTTCATTAAGATAGATGGGGTAAACACACATTACACACCTACATGCCATTGTACTAGAGGGGTTCTATGTGGCTGCCTCCTTTGCAGTAGCACAGAACATTGAGTGATGAAGTCAGGGCCTGTAGCTAGTTTGCTTTGGACCCATGGCTCCAGCTGCATATGTAGGGGAAGATGGCCTATTCAGACGTAGGTGGGAGAGGAGGTCCTTGGTCCAATGAAGGCTAGATGCCCCAGTCTAGGGGGGAATTCAAGGGCATGTAGGTGTATGGGGGGGGTCAGTGGTGGTACATCCTCATTGAAGGAGGGGGATGGGATAGGGAGTTTCTGGGTGGGGAAGATGAGGAATGGGGATAACATCTGAAATGTAATAAAATATCTAACAAAAATTATTTAAGAAAAAAAGGTGGGGGTAGAGGTCTTGTGTCTTTTCTCTTCCTCAACCCTGCATTGCAACATGTCTCCTAACTGAGCCTAGACCTTGGTTCATACTGACAGCGCCTGACAGATAGCTCATCCATCAGTCCTGGTTTCTGTCATTGTTGCTAGAGTTCTTTCCTGTAGCTTGTATTCAGGAGCTGACTGGATGAACAGGGATGTTTGAAAGACTTCTCTCAGGCTGAGAGTTGGGGTGAGAGATGTGAGGCTTCAAGAAAAAGATTTCTCAAACTCTCTCAACCTAGTCTGCAGAAGTTACTAAGTTTTATTTAGTCCCCACGGGATGGATTACAGAGTCCTGGGTCTCACATGAAACATCAGATATTCACAGTCTACATTCAGTGGTTCCTCCTGCATTTTGGTCTCCTTACTGTTTCCTGCTCACTTATGATTTCTGGCATGTGTGTGTGGGGAGGGGGGAGTCATATGCATGTCTGTGACAATATGTATATAGATGTGCCTGTTGAGAGGCCAGTTAATTACATGTGGTTTTGATCAGTCTTTCTGTTTTGATTAAGCTGTCTGACCAGCATCTTTGAATCTTCTGTCACCTCCCAGGCAGAGCTCCTCGAATTGCTTTGTCTCAAGTAACTGCTACAAGCTTTCATAACTCACAGAGAGGAAGAACATATTTATATGTTTCATTGTTTTGAGTTTTCTTGTTGCTGTTGTAAGAAAACAATTTCTTAACTTAGAAGAAGCTATTGCTGTCTGCTCCGTGTGTCAGATACACAACGTGGCCCACTATGCCATCTTATGAGCTTTCTTGTCATTCAGCTCAAATCAGCAGGGAAAGGAGGAGGGTGTTTGTTTGCCAGGATGGGTCTTACCCAAGACACAAAGGCTCCACATAACCCACAGTTGAGTTAATCAAACCTTTATCAAACAAACAGAACCCATGTTGCCAACACTTAAAAGTCAATAATTTCACATTTAGCCTAGCCCACCCTTCTGAAATCTTACCATGTGACTTCAGGTTCTACTTCCAAGTCCTTCCTTCATTCATTACAATTTCCTAGCCCTAGGTTTGGAGGCCCACCCATGTGAGGAACAACCACAAAGCAGACATGTAACTCTTGTAACCACAGCAGGATATGGGGCACAAAGGGGTGCTCAGCAACAGCTGGCTGCACACATGAGACAAAAGGTGGCCCCAAGGTGGTCCTATTCAAAGGAAACTTATGGACCTGAACACCAGCCTCTTGTTCTAAGATGGGAGTGTGGGGTCACCACAGTGTCAGTGTCAGTTCACTTTGCATCAAGGAAACATGAAACAGAGCAGGAGGTCATCAAGCTGCTACACCTAGCTCAATAGAACAAAAGGAGACAAATAGTGGTGTAAAGTCAGATTGTCAACCATTGGTAGTGGGAAATCTATTTATCACTATTGAAACTGGTTATAGAGGGAAATCTATTTACCCATATTGAAATCACTTGTAAGAAAACCAAACACTTTAGTACATGGAGGTGAGTAGGAGGCTGCTGTGTCAAATCCATGGGCCTAAGAGTCAACAAGGCTGCTTAAGGGTCTGTGTCCACCTCTCTGCTCTTGGTGGATAGTGACTGCCTGCTGGAAGGTCAGGTGGCTCATTGCATCTTCTCAGCATCCTAGTTTGTTTTCCTCATTACCTCCTACCATTTTTTCCAACTTTGCCTAAGCTTGACTCAGTTATCTTTGGCCTTGGAGTTTGTCCTGGGTATAACTCTGTGAAACACTGAGTTGCTTGGTGTTGCATCTGCATCAAGCAGAAGGCCCATACCTATGGTGAGGTGCTACAACAGGGCTGCCTCAGACAGCCCCTTAGGCTCCTGGTAGTCTAAAGCACTCACCCTGTGTTCTGTCTGTAGCACTCTGTAAAGGCTGTCATTCAAAAGTGATTTGGTTTGAGTTAAAATCCTCCTCAAGGAGGGCTGGAAGAAAAGAGGAACTTCAGACATGGCTGATGATATAAAATGGGGCATCCCTGTGAGAAGCAATGTCCAACTCTTCAGAAACTGTATAGTTTCTCTAGTCCCCATTGACCCAGCCACTCCAAAACAAGAAGTAGGTGTTCACAGAGGAAATTATTGCAAATCATGGCTGTAGTGGTACTTCACAGAGTTGCCCTGAAGTAGAAACTATCCAGATGTTCTTCAGTCAAGGAGTGAACAAGTATACTGTAGTCCAGCCCTTCTATGGACTGTTGCCTAGGGTGATCATAGAAACCACCTTTTGGCCTTGAACTAGTCAGACTTATTTTCCACAAAATAACCCAGACAGAAACTCCTTATGTGAAGAAAAGCCTCACTTTGCATCCTGGTTACAGAGATTTCCTAGTTGTCTGGGCTCATAGCTTTGGTTACAAAGCCACACAGGCTGTGGAAAATCGAGGGCCTATAGGAAGATGCTGCTAACTTTAGAGTCCCTGAGAAACAGTGAGCAAGATGCAGGAACTGGCTTGTTCACCCTGATCCCATGTGTCTTTGCTGGGAACCAAGCCGACTGTGCACAGCCTTAGGAACTTCCTAAGCAGGCTTGCATACCAGGCCAAAACTCCATATTTCCATCCTTTGTTTATTAGGGAAAAGCGTTTATTTTATTGAGCTGTCTATAGGCTATGACTACAATGTTCGTGTCCCATTCAAGGTTTTTTTTTCTTTTTCTTTCTTTTTTTTTAAATTTACTCAGATTATGTTTGTGAGTACACTGTCTCTCTCATCAGACACACCAGAAGAGGGCATCTGATTTTACTAAGATGGTTTGTAGGCTACCTTGCGGTTTTGGGGAATTGAACTGAGGACTTCCAAAAGACAAATCAGTGCTCCTAATTGCTGAGATCTCTCTACAGGATTTTGTCATTTCAAGGGTTTATTTCTTATGGCTTTATAGTGTCCTGGATGATCTCTTATATTAACATGAACAGGGAAAGTCAAAATGTCCCTGCAACTGTATGTATGAACATGTGCTTGTGTGTGTTCAGGAATGTGTGTGTCTGTCTTTGAGTGTGATTGTGTGTCTATGTATGTGTTAGTGTGTGTGTGCGTGTGTGTGTGTGTGTGTGTGTGTGTGTGTGTGTGTCCATAGCTGGGCTCAAACAATGCAGGATCATTTTTCTGTCTCTGAGATATGAGGTACTAGGATGGGATAGCAGGAGCCAAGAAGATTTCCTATACCTGTATAACTGTATTTTTGGGTCTCAGGCCTTCCACATGATTCTCTGCCTCAGTCACCTAGGAGCAGCTCAGAAATATTGTTCTGATCTAGTTTAAAAGAAATCCTGTCCTTGATCATCATTCTTGTGATCCACAGAGTTTGTGTCTATTGTGTACTCTTTCTTCCCTTCTGAGCTCTCTGGTATGACCTAAGCCTATTGTCCCTTAAGTCACCCCACAAATAATACCACAGCAACTATAAATATAGCAGGTGTATCCTTTGTCCTTCATGAATATTTGTTTTAAAGTTCAAGGCTTTCCCTTGGGAAGATTTGCATGCAGCACACTCTTGCTGATTATAGTACCTCTTCAGTGAGCATGGATTTCCTGTGAGATGGTTTCTCTGGGGAGTCACAGATGCAGGGGTTCAGGAACCTGAACCAGGCAGGTTCCTGCACTCTAGATATAATAAGAGCCTTCACTTCAGTGGTGGCTAGGTTCCCTAGAAGGCCTCTGTATTGTGTTTGATTCAGACATTTCTACACAGTTATTTTTCAGTATAATATATATGGACCATTGGAGAAATGTGGTGTTTTATTTTAACTCCAGCACAGTGTGTAGTTCACTGTTCACTTTCAAGTCATTTTTTAAATCTGAGAAAAATCCCAGGCCCAGGTGCTCTGTGGCTCTTCTCCTTTGGGGATACAGGGAATCATCTTAGGCTGAAAGGTCATACTGGATTGTCCTGCTCAATAAAGCTGGTGTTTGCTGGATAGCTGACATGGCAGGTCCTCAACAGGCCTTTGTCTCTTCCTCCCCTAGGTCTGAAATAATCCTCCTGAAGCTCAAACAGGCAGACCAGGTCAAGATTTCCCTCAACTCTTCACAAGGAGTGCACATGTTGAAGAGATTATTACCATCGTTGGCAGACTTTGGACAATATGTCCAAGGCCAGTAACAGGCTGTAGGTCTGTGCTGTAAAATCTGCAGCTAAGGAATGCTTCTTAGTTTAATTATAATGTTTTGGATTTGGTTAGAATTTTGATTGCTTTGAGTATATGGTTTCTTTGGTTTTTTTTTTTTTTGAAGTTTTGTTGTTTTTTATTTTTTGTTATGTTATTAATTTGTTGTTTTACTAATTTTATATACTATATATATATTGACTCCCCCACTTTAAGTTGGTATTGAATAAATTTAATGTATTTTCGTGGATAAAAAGGTAATCACCAATTTTTTCCTCATGAGACCTTCTGTATTCACATGTGTTTCACTGTCCTATAACACTGGAAGTATCAGGTAGGAAAGGACATCTTCAAGTAGCATGTGGCTTAGGCTTCATTATTAGTTCCCAGCCAGTCACAGCTACACAGAAAATTGTACTTTTGATATGGATAGTGTGTCAAAATCTGTGGATCTCAACTTCATGATGAAAAATGTATCCATGCTGTATCTTTGTTGTTATAAATTTCACTATTTAAAAATGTACTACTATGTGGATGATTAAGTTGAATAAATTAGAAACACAAGTGTACTTCTCTAATACATCCCAAGAAATAAAAATATTCAATAATGGAGTATAAAAGAAATCAGTAATCATGGAGCTGTATGCCTCTTGTTTTCTTGAAATATAGCATCACTTATGAATTCCCAACAGAGATAATGAATTTCAAGACCCTTTTGGAGATGTTGGTTATTTTTTTTCCAGGTTGGATTTTTTTTATCCTTTGTTTCTTTTATTGTTGTTCTAATGATAATAATGGTTTCTTTTTCTTTTTTTGCTCTTGGTCTGGACAATGTATTTGATGCTTTTATAAAAATTTGTTTTTTATAAAGAAAATTTGGAGGCATTGTTGCTGTTTTTGAGTTATTTCTTTTATATGTATGGGTGTTTTTCCTGCTGTAGGTTTTTGCACTACATGCTTGCAAGTCCCCAGAGGCCAGGCCAGAAGAGGTCAGTGGATTCCACCTGAAACTGAAGTGACAGAGGATTGTTAATCATTGCTCTTTAGGTTCTCTGAGAAACAAATTCTCAAGTGGATAAGCCATCTGTCAAACCACTGCCTGGACTTTTGTCCTTCCTTGAGTGGTGTATTATCTGCACTGGATCACACCCAACCAAAGAGAGAAGATTCTTGAGACCTGTAGGGTCACATTCCTGGGGTAGGCATGCTCAGTGTTTAAACTTTGAGGCCTCCATGTAGGGCATTAGAGTGGCTTCCTGATCATGCCTCTGGATATCTTATTGTTAGGGTTGGAGTTGATCTCTCATGTCTCACTTCCTGCTTGACAATGCAGATTGGGTTTATCAGATGAACTGCAGAATTGAGAACTCTCCTAAAGGTGGTAAATAAATAATGTTGAAGTACCATCAAAACAGTGTTTAGAGTAAGCTCCATACAAACCCAGGGGATGGAGCCTGCAGCAGAGGACACAGGACTGTGGTGGTGAGTATTTCAGTTCAAGACTAGCAAGGGAGAATGATAGTAGATGTTGCCAGGATATTTTTCATGTGGTCTGGAAATTTCATCTGCCATCTTTTAGTTTTGAATTTAGCTTTATTTATAACTTAAAATTGAAAGTAGAATGCAGACATATTTTTCTTTCTTTTTCTATGTATTTTATTGAAAATGTTTTTAATACAATACATTCAGATTATGGTTTCCTCTCCTGCAACTCTTTTAAGATCCTCTCTCCCACTCCTATTGGAATTCACACATTTTCAAATCTCTCCTAGACAACAAATAGCCGTTTAGATAATATTGATCACCCAGCCTGCCTCCATCTTAGTCTTGAAAACCATTTTATAGTGAAGGAAAATTATTTTCATTGCTGGTTAGGATTAAATATATCTCAAGGATTGGGCTATGCTCAACCAATAACCTTAACTCAAATGGTTCTGTACTAGCTGTTTCAGAATGGCAAAAATGCCTTTGTTTATTCTAAAGAAAATCACCAACACCTCTGTTGATGACCACCTGTTATGACCACTTTGTCATGATGCTCACCTTGCAACCATGTTTTGTCTCAAGTGGTTTTCATGATCCACTTGTTATGTTTAGGTTCTGCTTCTGTAACAACACTCATTTGCCTGGAAGTCACTAGGAAGACTATGGTCTAAACATAGGCAGAAACATGGAGCGAGAAACTTAAATAGAACCCGTGGAGAAACATTGCTCACTGGCTTAGTCCTTATGGAACCTACTTTCTTATAATATTCAGAACCAGGCCTTCAGTTGGTAACACCCACAGTGGGCTGGACCCACTCCTAACAATAATTAATCAGGAAATTGTCCAATAAAGTTGCATATAGGCCACTTTTATGGAGGCATTTTCTCAGTTGAGGGTCTCTCTTTTTCAGATTGTTTCTAACTAATGTCAAGTTGATAATAAAGTAGCCAGCATAATTAACAATGATAAATATACCCTGAGAAAGAAATCAAGGAAACAATTGGATTCACACAGCATACAAAAGCAAATGACATTTTGGAGTAAACCTAACCAAGTACATAAAAGACATCGAAAGTCTAAAACACTGAAGAAATTGAAGATGACACTAGAGGGTAGAAAGATTTCACAGATCCACAGACTGGTAAGATTAATATTGTGAAAATGACCAAGCCTAATTGTCGCAGTGCATGTAGATCCGTGCCCTCACATTTGCCCACCATAGGAGATCATATAGCTAAATAGACAGGGTAAACTTCCCTTTACCTTATAAGGTCATGTCCAGCACCACCTGGAATTCCTCCTTGTGCTAATGAGGCATCTTCAGCACACTGGCCCCAGCCAATGATATACACTCAACCTGAAAGCTTTTACTCACCCTCCAAAGGTTTAAATAGCCTTTGATCTCCCCTTAAGTGCACTGTCTCACTGAAGCTGCCCCCCCTAGAGTCTGTTTTAACACTCTCAATGCAGCCTGACATCTCTTTTGTTCTTTCCATCCACCTTGCTTCTCATCTCTAGATCCACTAATTACGATCTGTTGTAGGCTGATCAGGACACTATGGGTAGGTAGTCAGAAACTGAATAGCAGATGTTGTCTTTGGTTGCCTCCCAGGATCTGAAGGTAAGTCCCCATTGCTGAAGATACTACAGATTTTAACATAAGACTTAAAGAATTCAAGCAAGTTCTGACCCAGAGCTTCCACTCTGAGTAGTTTTCACACAACCACTGGGTGAAATGCAAGCTGTAAAGACAGGAAAGCACTCAATACTTCTACCTACAAAGCCAGTGAACAACAACATGGCAAGTTCTCTCCAAAGATGTAAAAGTGGTACTTATATCTTGGGGGTAACCAACAACTGTCTAATTGGACTCAAGGAGTGCTCAACAGGAGGGAAATGACAACTGTCAACCTAGCCAACTGTTTGTGAGTAGTCAGGACATGAGTCTTGGGGAACATGCTACTGCCGCTTTCCTAAACCAGCACAAATTCCAACTGTATTCTGAGTACTTATCCTTCTATCCACAGATAAGTAAGGCTCTCACCCTTTATTAAAGAAGCTTCTTATTGCAGGAGACAAAGACCATACTCATCAAAATGCAGGTAACCACTGACTGTAGGCTGCCCAGCACCATTTGATACATCTACAACACAATCCCTATACATTAGGCTGTGGGGCCATCTCAGAAGTGGGGGCAGAAAGGTTGTAAGAGTCTGAGGACTAGCAAGTCTGCTGTGAGACTTTGTCTTCTTGATATCACAGGGAAGCCACATCCATGATATCTCAACAATATGGCTGCTCAAATGAGACCTGAACAATGATGACATCTGCTGACATGCCAACATGGATGGAGTAGTCTCACATGGCTCCAGATCTAAATAAAGAGCTGTGGGCAATTAACAGCAGGTGAGAGAGATAAAATTAGTGTTCCCCAGCATGAGCCCTCTTACTGGTTATCTATTACACAATAGACATCTCTAATAGAATAACAAAACATCAACAAGTAGACAACAATACATGGACTTATCAGGCTACACTTATGTATTTATTCTAGTGTGTATAACAAGCGTAATTTTTAAAAACAGTGTGTAGTTGATAGTGAGTAGGACACACAGGTGTAGTTGAAGTGAAGAGGAGGGAATGTTATAGATATATTTTAATCAAAAACACAATTCAGAAGGAGACAGGGAGAAAGCTAGAAAGTTAGCTGTGTGCTGGAATTCCATTTACCCCTTCTCCTAATTGGCTAAGAAATGAGCAAGCAGCTTTACATGCCTGTCATCACATCTTCCACACCATGATGACCCAATAGTGAACCAAAATAAGACTTGTCCTAACTTGCTTTTTGTCAGGAATTTGGTTTCAAAAACGAAAATAGTGACTAAGCACAGATCCATCTGACCCTTGTAAGACCCCATCTTACATTGTTATGACTCTAATTTGTCTGTACTAGATAATATTCGAGTGCTGTGCATAGCCAAGGCAACTCTTATGAAAGAAAGCATTTTATCGAGGGCTCGATTACAGTTTCAGGAGTTTAGGACATTATCCTCTTGGTGGATAGTATGTCAATATGTTGCCAGACATTGGAGCACTGGTAGAGAGCTACATTTTGAGCTGTAGGCATAGAGGCAGGTATAGAACTGGGCCTAGCATGAGCTTTTGAAACCTCAAAGTCCATCTTCTAGAAGACCGCACCTCCTAATTCTTTTCAAATACTGCCAATCTCCAGTGACTAATCATTCAAGCATATAAGCCTATGGTGTCCATTCTTATTTAAAGGACTATACAGTCTATTACTAAACAAGGTCACAGATTTAGGAGACTGAGGCTTCAATTCACAAATCAATCAAATCAATCTATTAGAGGGTCATAGTGTTTTCTACACTATGATACTTTGATAGGTTTGACCTTGGGATGAAGAGGAATAGGAAGAACTGGATTTATCTGGGAAGAATAGATTGCTGTGTAGTGTGGGGAATTAGCATGATTGCTTCAGGCATTGGAGTTCTTTTCCCTTGAGGTGCAATCTAAATAATAATTTTTTAAAAAGCTTTCAGAAATCTTGTGTTTTTCAAAACTGGTAAAAGTAATTCACTGTGTTCTTCAGACCCAGTATCAAATGTCAGAGTAGGACAAATGTATCATGACTAATGAGAGGATAATTTCTCTATTTAATGTGTTAATAAAAAGTACATACAGAGGCTAAGGTAAGATGAAGTACAATAAGGGTCATCAAAGATAAATTGTGACCATATGTGTATTTTCATTAAGTGTTTGCCATCATGGCAATTATATAATGGGATCATTCTTTGGGTGTTGTGATCTATACCCTTGGTTGTAAACCACAGGATCTCCAGGCTCTGAGAGACCCTTTCTGGGAAAGGAGCAGCTGAGGTTGGTCCAGTGGAAGCTCCATGTGCAAGGTAGGGAAATGCTAAGGGCTGAGGCAGGAATGGGTTGCTGGGTGAGGCAGCACCTGCATAAAGTCATGGGAAGGTGGAATAAAAGTGTGTTATGGAGGAGAAACTGTGGAGGGGGATAACATTTGAAATATAAAGAAATAAAAAATACAAGAAAACACAAGAGCAAAAGAACCTTAGAGAAATCACAGATGTAGGCAACCCTGTGGATGGACAACCTACAACAGAGATCAGGAGCTAAAGATACAAACAACATCAACAGAATACAAGAGATAGAAACAAGAATCTCAGGCATAGGAGATACCACAGATGATATTGACAAGTCAGTCAAAGAAAATACAAAGTGTAAAATACCTGTAACCCAAAAGATTCAGAAAATTCAGAACACAATGAAAAGATCAAAAATATTAGAATAACAGAAATAGAAGAGGGTGAAGATTACAAGTTCAATGGCACAGAAAACATATTCAACAAAATCATACACTTTGAGCTTCTGCTCAAAGACCATCTGTTGGACTCTAAAGATGCAAAACCAGGGAACACGCTCCCCCAGAGACACTCAAGGACAGGATTCCTTGCAATAATATGAGGTTTATTTATTAATGATAAGACTACCAGATGACAACCAGGATACTAGGGTTCTCTTGCATGCAGGCAAGAAGAACCCCAAATTAAAGCTAAGGGCAGCTTACATACTATTTTGCAAAATTTATGAGGGTAGTTATACAATTATTCCTAAACAATAACCATAAAGGCCAAACTCCAACAGCCATTCCCAGGCATGGTTTCTGTTCCCAGGCCTGGTTTCTAAGTAACTCAAAATTTCACCTTATCTTTTTACAACAAAAAAGGTCAGTTTAAGTAGCTTCTGTTTATCCAGGTTTACTGTGTTATGGGCCCATAAACTCCTATCTTGGGTCTTTTTTTCCTGGAATGTTTGTTTGAGTCTTTGGAATGTGCTCTTCCTGGGATGTGCCTCTGGGGCAGCTAATATTTGACTCAAACTTAAGAATTTTTTAATTTTAAGTTCAAGCTGAGATCTGAAATTACATTCTTACACATCCTTGTGCTGTACAAGGCTTTACCTTACCTTTCTTCACTGCCTGCCTTGCTTGTTCACTTTTCCTTCCATCTTGAATGCCTCTCTCATTGTGTTCCCATCCTTGAGTCTGTTAGTCCACTGTTGCCCCAACTACCTCCTTTCTCTTTCTCAAACCATTCTTGATTACTGGAAGACCATGGTGACAACTCCCTCTGCCCTTTGCCCAGTTCTTCCTCAGTGCACAGCCTCAGTTGGGCTTTGCATCAAGGTAAGGGAAGAGAAGATGGAGAAGCAGATTTGTCTCCATTTCCTCTTCTCTTTAACAAAAGTCTGTCATGTGTTTAACCATAGCTCTGAGTCATGCAGTCATTTCTCCATATGTTTATAGACACTTACAGACAAACAGTCATTGGCTACTATCTCTAAGGGATGCGGAAGGATTTGCATCAGTATGCTGAATATATACCCACATTTCAAACGCTTTCAAAGCAGCAAAATGAAGCTGATAGAAAGTTCAAACTTGGTGTGAAATTAAATGTAGATTCCCCATTTCCTGTTTTCTGTTTTCTTGCACTTTGATTACAGATATTTGTCTTCCAAGTACAATGTCTTTGCAGGACTCTAAGTAACAAGGTTGAATTTACGGGTTTTACCACAACACTGCATGTTACACAGTGTTCTTTTACTATTTGTTCTCTCATATATTATTACATCCTGGCCAGAGTTGCCCTTGTTTCCTCTCCTTCCTGATCCTCCCCTTATCTCTGCTTCTGGCGCACCTACTCCTCCTTCATTTCCCTTTAGAAAAAGGGAAGCCTCTCAGCATATCAAACAAACATCATACATCAAGTTGCACCAAGATTAGGCACCTCCCCTCATATCAAGGCTGGAACTAAGCAACGCAGTAGGAGTCAAAGTGTTCTTTAAGAGGCAAAAGAAAGAGATAGAGACATCCTCCCCTCCTGCTCTTAGGATTACCACAAGAAGATCAAAGTAAACACAACCATAACATATGCAGAATTGTCTAGGTCAGGTCCATGCTGGCTTCCTGGTTGTCAGTTCAGTCTCTGTGAGCTTCTATGACCCCACATTAGTTGATTCTGTAGGTTTTCTTGTAACACAGTGTTCTTAGTAAGTACTTATTAATATACTGAAGGAATATATAGGGGGTTGATCCGGTACTGCTATGTATTCAAATGGTAAATACTGACCCCCAAGATCTGGCTACTACACCACTGTATTCCCCAAATACTTGATGTTGAAAATTTTCTGGGTTCTTGATGCTGCAGCAGTCTGGCATCCTGGAGAGGCATCACAGTCTGACACCTGCTGCTGGTCCATCAGGACTAAAGGAGACCTCCTGTTTTCTTTGTCTCCTTTGCCTTCTCCTCCTCTTCCTCCCCTGCCTTTTTTCTATCTGTATCTTTATACTATCTCCTCCTATCTCAATCCTCTCTTCTCCTTGTGGTCCCTACCTGTGACCCACACCCCACCCCCACAGCCTGGTAACTCACATTTTACCTCACTCTTTTTCCCCCCAGTAATTGGCTTTTGCCAGTTTTATTTAACCAATAGTTTTAAATTGGGGAGCAAGGTTTACACAACAAAGGCTGGTGTACATGAAGATCCTTTTATCTTGGAGCAACCAGGTCTTGGGGTTCAGAACTTAGCATTTCAATTGCACCTGAGCAAACCCTTAAAATATGCATATTAGCACTTAGGTAGTTTTATGTTTAAATAAAACATGAAATAGGGAGCTAAGGTGCTATGAGAACTCAGAAAAGCTGCTGAGAAGAGGTCTGTGTTGCTGTGTGTAAGCGATCGATCTTCTCTTATGAATGTGAAGGCCCTGAGCAAGCAGAAATACATGGAAATGAACAGATGCTACCCAAAGTAGAATGAAGGCCAAACATGACTATTGCCAGGACGTCATCACAATGAGAGAAAGCAGATCCTGATCAGACTCCTCAGTGCCTGCATGTTCTAGATCAGTAGTTCCGCATGAAGTCTTGGGCTCACATCCCCAAAAAAAGAACAGAAAGAAAGGAAAGGAGGGGAAAGAAGGAGTGGGAGAGATGAAAGAAGGGGAGATTGGGGAGGAAGAGATGTGTTATTACAGCTAGGGTGGTTTTTCAGTTATGGTAAAGCATTTAACTACTTCTCTGTGATTAAAAACAAAATCAGATTGTGTCAGGGTTTGGAGACCTGTGTTGGAGCTAAGCAGTACCCCAACTAGCTCCTTTTAATTTTAATTCTTTAGCCATACTAACATATTTCTGTTAGGAGTCTCGGCAAGCGGTGACAACATTCGCCATTACAAGATGGCGAAGGCATCTGGTGCTCCCACAAGTAAACAACTAAACTGGGCAGGTGCAAGAGGCAAAAGCCCACCAAGCCACTGCCCATACTGGGCTTACAGTTTCTGGAGTCTGAGTTGAATCTGCAGAACTTCCTGGTGAGAGGAGAAGTCTCTGGAATTGGAGCTACAGGTTTATTTTGAGGTCCTCTCAACACTTGCTTCTTGTGACAACCACACAGAGTGATCATCAGACCTACACATGAGTACAGTGTCATTCATCCACATGCCTACAATAAGTAAATAAATGTGATAAAAGTATTTGAGTGCAGTTTAGGTATACAGACTTAGTTGTAGGAGCTAATTTATTTAAACTTCTGGTGTATCAACTTTATTATAAAGATTCTAGCCAGCGATGGGGATACTGAATGACAAGCTGTGTGCTCAGAACTGGACCCTTTTCCCTGTGGTTGTATGGCTTATCCCACTCACCAGCAGTTTCTCTAACCCTCCTTTTAATGATTTTTCTTCCGTCCTTAGAAACAGAAGCTGCAAGAGTCTGACAACAAGGTGTCAGCCCAGGGTAACATAATCTTCAAAGGTCTTTTACACTCTGATGAAAGTCAGGGAATTCAAAAATTATATAAGAAGCATTAAAATATGCAGAACAGTGGAGTGCAGAAAATCTGTTTGATCCCAGCACTCAGGAGGCAGAAGCAGACTGATACCAGAAAGAGGGGAAGTTTGGGAACCAGGGTCAAATTAAAAACAAGACCCAGACCTACCTTGGGAGTTACAGTGTTGAATCTGACACTTTCTCTACTTCCTCCTTCTGATATTTTCACTTTATTGACAGAAACATTTTTTTTTTTTTTTTTGGTTCGTAATACTTGAGTGCTCCTGGATGTCCTTAATAGAAGAGATTGGAAGGTGAGGTGGGAAGGAGTAAATCTGGTGTAAAAGTCACTCACTAACTCAGATTCATTCTTTGACTGTGCTAACAGTTCTCTGGGAAACTGCTACATGTCTGGACACCAAGCACATGTCAGCTGCAGAGCAGTTGGTCTCCAAGTGTGATCTAGGATTAGTACAGTATCACCTGGCGATCGGTGAAATGCACAACTGCAAATTTCTTCCAGACCTGATCCTGGAATGGAATGTATCCCAGGAGTCAGTAGGTTTCCAGGGATCCCTCCAGTTAATTCTGGGTCGCCCTGCCTTGAGATGGATCACTACTGGGGACCCCTGCTGGCAGTTGCCAGCAGTTGGCAATGTGCACATGGAGGCCGAGGGGCGGGGTCTGTGGAGCAGTCTATGCTCTACAGTGAGAATCAGGCTCCACATGGGATTGTTAGTCAGGGCACCAAGTGCCTTGCCTTGGGATCCCACGGAGAAGTGGGTGAGTCCCAAGTCTCTTTCGCAGGCCCCATGCAACCTGCCTTTATAGGCCTTGGGAATCTGCTTAGGGCCTAGGAGGGGTGAGGCTGGTCTCAGGAGTGGGCAAGCATGCAGAGGTGCTCAGGGCAGCCCAGCTCTGAAAGTCCCTTCAGCCCCTACAGGCCTCGGGAGGAATTGCATGCACGTGGTGCACAGACATCCAGCAGGGAAAGATACATATAAATCAAAGTAAACAAACAACACTCCAAAACCAAGCAAAACCCTAAAAGCTCCAAATATGTCGCCACACTAATATTACCTAAAAATAAAGCCACATCTCAACATGTGTGGGAATTCTCAACATGGAAATTTGGGAAGTCTTTATCTGGGAAATCATTATTTCAACTTTATAGTCATCCCTGAGGCTGTACTTCAAGGACATGAGAGGCAAATAGCTCTGTATTTCTCTTTTTTAAACACTCTGAATGAATACTCCTTTCCTAAGAGGCTTTAGAACAATACAGTCGTGGCTCTCATTAATTTTGTTTGCATGACTATTTCAGGACCATGTGAATGCCTGCACCATATTTTAGGGGTATCTAAACATATGACCTAAAGGGTACGGTGTGGATACAGTTTTCATCAATAAGTGGGTATTCACAGAGTAGACCATGATCTCCATGCCCCCTAAAAACTACTTTGTAGAACTGGCTAGCTGGCTGGGAATTCACAATGTAGCCTGAAGCTCATAGAGATCCATCTCTGTCTGTGAATTCTGGGGATACAGCAGTGTCAACACAGGTGGTGACAAGAGCTGTCAAAGTGTGAAGGCTTTGAAAATGATGTTTTCTAATTCACAAAAATGCAGCCATTTCTCTAATCAGCTAGATCAATATACCCAATGCATATAGCCACAGAAAAATACCAAAATAATGACCAGAACAACAAAAAAATATCAAAACCTCAAATCAGTGGAACAAAAAGCCTAAACCTCAAACCAAACAAAACCCAAACCAAAATCAAACAAACAAGCAAATAAACACAAATCACTATGAGCAGTGTTCTCTTGCTGCAGTTTAGCAGTGGTGAACTAAACCATGTGGCCAGCCTTGAAGGCAGGGTATAAAGGCAGTTTCAGGGGTAATAGGCTATGGAGACTTTCTTTGCTATGTCTCTTTAGGGCCTTTTTAGATGAAGCCTTCCCAAGGCTAAGGATGAAACTTATTATAGGCTTTTGCTCAAAGACTTTTAACCTTAGTTAACTCATCTCCTTTAAAGATTATCGCAGACAGATCAAAACTAGTATTAATTTTTACTCTTCAACTTTTTCTCCTGAATGCTGACAGCTATGGATGTGCTTCTGCTCTGTCTAAAGCCCTGCCTGCTGCAAGCACAGCAAGAGGGGTATCCTGCACACCTCTGTGTAGAAACACACTTGCCCTGCCAATCTGGAACTTCTGCTCAAATATTTCTACTCCTAAGAAGATGAACATCTTCTTGATGTACAGCAATAATTTTGTAGCACATTGTATAATATACACCATATAACATAGACTATAATTTCTAGCATCCTAAGTATTCTTCATGCTTTGTCCTGCTTACCCATAGCTCCCCTCCTGTTTTTCTGACACATATTGCACACAGCAGCACTGACTTGGATATGATATTTCTTCCTTGGCTGTGAAATGGCTTCTGAACCTAATGAATTACAGCTTTGTTCATTCCCAAGTAGGCACTTTTTACATTAGTTAGAAATATTGAATTTTCTTAGGTTCTCGGCTTGAAGTATGATAGCAGCTCTTACTGTTCCCAAACAGGTATGTCTAATAATGTCTTGGTCCTGACCTATAACATTGAGAAATGAATAATGGCAATTAAACAGTTGCAGCAGTAGAATTCTCTGAAATGCTATTTCACAGAAAGTTTTACAGTTACACTTTTCAGATGATCCCTCTGAAACTCTAATATGTCATTATTTATCAAAGGCGTTTTAAGTGCGGAGCAGGAATCTTAAGTTCTGTCTGTGACACTGGGTTTAACTTAATTGTGGATGATGCACTTCATATCCTGGACACATCCTTCATGCCACACACAATGGACAGCAAGTATGTAGAAGAGTCCACAGTATGTCATGCTCCATAAGTTTAGGAGCACCCATCTTGAAAGAGAGCATAACCTCCTCTGTTATACACTTTATTAGCACACCACATCACCCCCAACTTAGACCATTTGCACACATCCTTGTGGTTCAGATTAACCACATACTACTGATCATTATTCTCTCCAGTGGGATTCATGACTGCATGGTAAATAATTTGTAGTGTCCTTAGGTTCTGTTTTCCAACAAGATTCAGCAATATTGATTAATCTGAGAAGTTGAATTTGTCTTTCACATTGATATTTTGGCCATCTGAGGCTCATGTATGAATCTCATCAGCTGCAGGTACAACACTGGTTGAAAGCTCAGGTCGTTCTCCCTGAAGGTCATGTTTGTTGTTGTTGTCCAGTTGTACTGTCACGAGATTCATAAGTGAATCCCATATATGATTCCTTTATTCTTAGCTGGATCTCATCAGAATTTCTGGGTCTGGGAGGCAACATCTTTGCCCTGAATGTAGTTCATCATGCTGCTTCTGGATACTTTTGGAATGGTGCCAGCTGTGAACATGCTTTTAAGCTGATTTCACATTATCTCACAATACTCAACATAGCCCATGAGTGTCAGGGAGTTACCTGAAATTTCCCAGCCAAATAATTGTTTGTTCCTACAGGGTTAATCATTGAATATTCTTTATTGACCTAAGGGATGCTTTTTGATAATTTATTGATAATTTATTTCTTCTGGCATAATATATAAAGCATTTGCTAGCTGCTCTGTGAGGAAGGATTATATCTTCAGCAGGGTATTCCTGTAAATATGTTGACCATTGTGTGATTTTTCAGCCAATACTTTCATGCCTGTGTGCTAATTCAAGATCCAAAATTTCCATGGGATTACCTTCTGTCCAAAGAGGTCAAATGTGACTCTGAAGTGCTCTCTAAATGCTTTCCAGGATCAGTCAATGCCAATGACTCTAGCTTTAGCATCCTAGTAATGGGTAAATAGAAACAGGCAGCCATTAACTGTAAATGATAGTGCTGCTGACTAGGGTAGCTTCAGATACTAAAGGGGTCTACTGCCAAAGGCAACCAGTGATTAAACATGTTACTCAACAGACTTTTTTCCTGAGGTCAGAAAATCTAATTTACTGGTAATAACACCCTGTGGCCAGTGCATAATCTATGATGTTTTTTAACTCCTTGGGGCAAGTGAAAAAAGGAAATAGAGAAAATTCACATATATGCACAAATACACACATACACACACACACATGCACACACACTGAATGAATGAATGAATGAATGAAGCAAAGGGCAGAATCTAATAAGTTTATACATACAGTTATACATGCATGGATACACATGCACACACACACACACACACACACACACACACACATGTATACAGACCTACAGATAGACATGTCTATATTCACACACTGAAACTTTAGAGCAAAGCTCCAAAAGCAGGTTCCAAGTATTCGACACATATATACATATATCAGTAAACACAATTGGTGGAGAGTAGGAACAATGTTCTAATCCCCTTTAACACAACCTTTACATGGACACACACAGTCCATGGATGGAAGACACAGTTCTCCAGCCACACCACACCATGCTTTATTCTTTCATCCATCATTTATATATCTCAGCAAACTCTTTCAAGCAGTATACAATTAAATGTGAATATATTTCAGTTTCCTTCCAATAAATGATTATGATAAAAAACAATGTGTTAATACATCATTAGAATTAAAGGAAATAACATTATGTATTAAGGTTAAAAAAATGAAGTTAATCTTATAATCCCATGTACATTCATAACCAAGCAACTTATTACAGATTAACAAAATGTAAGCAAGAACAGTAAGTTTCTCAGCTAGTTTCCCTTACAGGAAGGGAGCAATTGGCATTAATAAAGAAAGAAGTAATTGTTTTATTTTTTATCTTTAAAAGTAATCTTGTAAAATTCTTAAAAGAATCACAAATCTAAACATTTATATAATAATCATTCACATCTACCTTAAATCCTCAAAATGCATATCTACTCATTAGCAATTCTTAGTAAACCATATCAGAAAGTTGAAGTCAAAATAAGGGTATAAGTCACCAGTTAACTCCTTTCCACCCTCAGTGAGGGTCCTGTAAGCCAGTGCTACCATGGTTTTGTTCTCTGAACACAAAAAGGTCCAGAGCTTTAACTAATAACAGTACGGCTTTGTGATCTTCATAGTGTTCCCTAAGATTTTTTACATTAGAGTCAGTAGTAAAAAACATGGCTACAGACCTTCATTAAAGACTTTATTGTTCCAAAGGTTTTCTAAGTGTGGTGGTCATTGTCGACAATCTACATTTTCTTTAGGGTGGGGAGTGAATCATGATGTGCTCCACCAGCAAAGTCTGATAGAAATCAAACATTAATATTGTGAATGCCAGAGACACTGTCAGGTTAGGGAAAGGAAGCACCCCTAATGTTTTCAAAAAACTCATAGATTAAGAGGGAATGTAAGGGCAGGAAGCAGAGCAGTATTTCATAACAGCATAATGTCCTCAGGACACAGAGTCTTCATGGCCATGCCACACCAAGGCCTAACCCTGTGGCTGTGGTAACCCATGGGCTGCATTCCATAAGTTTTAAGTCTTTTGTCCTTCCTCCTGCATGGTTCTTGGCAAGTCACTTCACACAAGCTGTGAAACTGGAGAATCTCCAGTTGTTTGCCTTTGGAAGAGCAAACGACTAATACAACGAGAGAGGAACTGTCCTCACCTCTAACCTACATTATCTTCAGCAACACTTGTGAATAATATGGGACCCACTTCAACACAGATCAGAAGAGATAATATGATGCTATTGGCGTTTACTCTGTCAGGGTAGCATCATGATAGCATCACAGTATACCATGCTGGATTATCCACAACATATGGAAAGCTGAGAACGATGCAAATGATAGGAAACCCCAAAAGTTCAAAAATACCGGGGACCTAATTGGTTTTACCCCCTCCTCCCAGCCTGAGCTCTTAAGGTCATTTGGAGGAAATTGAAGGGATGCTGCCATTCTACTTCCAAGTCTTTTGAGTAGGTGAGCAACTCCTTCAGCTTCAGCAAGAACTACAGGCATTCCTCAAGTCTTTCCTGCTCTTGTTCAATAGATAATTGTGATTTGGTGGAGGGTTATAAGCATTTGTGTGTTTTTGTGTGCACACACACATATGCACAGATACATACACACTTGTGAACATACACACACAAGTACATGTGTGAAAACATGAAAGCACACTGTCACCTGTTTAGTTTCCCTATTAATGCAAATGCAAGTGGCAATAACCTGTACTACTGTAGAAAAGAAAGTTAACTTCTGTTGCATGGAGAAGATCACAGTGTGCAGAGGAGATAAAGAACTCTGGCAAAGTGCACAGACAAGGTGACACTTGGAAGTCCTTGTCCTTGTAGCAAAGCCCACTTAGTAAGTTCTCCAGGCTGTATAGTAAAGGCTTGGTTCCCCAGAAAGACCCAGCCCCTTGCTCTCACCCACTGCTTCCCTGTTGCTTCAAGATAAACATTTTTATCCAAAAGGAGCTCTCTTAATCATGGAATGCCTTACTTCATGCACAAAGCAATGATGTCAGGAAACTAGAAAATCTTCATACAAAATCTTTAATTCCTATAAGGTGATTGTATCAGGGATTTGATTGGCTAACAGAAGGCTGATGATCTCACGGCCAAATGATGTATGATTTCATACCACAATATATTACATGGAAGGGCTGGACCACACTGTACATTTTCATTCTTTGACTGATGAACATTTAGATAGTCTCAATTTGGGGCTGCTCTAAGGAATACTGCTAAAACCCAAATGTCCCCTAGTTTTTCTGTGGACAGCCAATTCTCATTCTGGAATCACTGGGTAACCCAGAGACTGCAGTTCAACTTTCTGAAGAATTGTACATGACTTCTGCCAGGGCTCTATCATGCACTGCCAACAGCAATATCTGAAGGGTCCTCATCTCCCCCAAATTTCCAGGAAGTCAATTTTAACACAGTGTGAACAAGGTTGAGATAAAAGGAGCTACTGAGTGCTGCAGAAACAGAGCTATAGTGTATCATGAGCATAAATGGGCTGCACTGCTCTGAGACAGACCTGTTCTCACACCTCACCATGGCTGTGGGAATTCTGCTTCTGTTGGAAGCAGCTGCAAGCACACTGCTTTTCAGAATGTTTCAAAGAACAAAATCCAGGCCAAGTTCCACAACCAAGATAACTGAGCCAGTGTTAGGAAAGGTGGAAATAAAATGCTAGCTAGCATTGAGGATGAAAAGAAAACAGGCTGTAGGGGAGAAACAGTAAACCCCTGACCTTCCAGTGAGCTGTTACTATTCACCCAGGACAGAGAAGGGACACAACTGCCCAGCCAGCCCTTCTGTCTCCCTGGCACCTTGATTTGCCAGAGCAGCCTATTAACCTTCATGCACCCCATTCCTTTGGTTTCCACCAAATGATTTTATTGTGGATGAATAGATTTTTGCCTCTATAAACTCCTGAGAACTTTTATATTTACAACTACAGACTTTTTGCTCCTTTGTTTCAAGGTGGACATGAAAAAGTTGGGAGGCTTCATGCAATGTTCGATGGATAGAGAGTGGTAAGAACCTGAGCGACCATAGCACTTTCTCATCTAAGTTGGGTGCAATCTTTGTTAAAGATGTTCCTTCCATGAGCAAGTGACCATACACACATACACATGCAGGAAAACACAAACATGTTTATGAGAACACAGATACAAACACAGACAAACAGACAACCAGCCAGCCAGCCAGACACACATACACACACATTCATACATACAAGCAACCACACCCACAAAAGCCCATACAGGCAACCACCCCTTCACATATGCTCAGCATGAGTACACAGATGTTCAACCATCCCTGGGTAAGCACATATATATGAATGTATGTGTGCTCATAAACACAGACAATATTGTACAAAGATCTACACACATGGCCATATGTGCACATGCAGATATACATATACATTTACAAACATACAGACACAAATACTGAGAGGCTCACATCCATACTCATACACCCACATGAATACATAAAATCACACCACAAATACAAGCACAAACAACACACACACATACAAAAGCCACTTGCACGCACACACATAAACACACAAAACACACAGAAACACACACACACACACACAAATGCACCCACACACATCCCTTCATTACCCAGAGAGGCAAACAAGAAGACTGGTTTGTTTCAGCAACCTTTCAACTTCACGAAGAGTTATTGGGTTTTCCGTGCTGTCTACAAGGTTCTTAGATTCAGCCAGGCTCTCCTGCCCTGGCTTACACATTATTTCCCCTTTCAAAACTTTTTGATCCTGAGATATGTAATTCTAACTGGAAGTTACAATCTCTGCACAGCAAAGCTGGACCATGCAACAGCCATCATTCATGAACGTCTCCTAACAAAACCTCTAGCTAATTTCAAGTTGATCCATCATAGTCTGCTCAAAAAACCTGCCACAGATGAGTTTGATTTGAACAGAAGGAAAGAAATGTGACCCACAGTCATTATCCAGCAACTTTGAATGGATTGCATTGTAAAAAATATGAAAAGAGCACCCAGGTCAGTCAGTAGGTGGCTAGGAAGTCTGAAAACAGTGATCAAATTCTACTACAAAATCCTGTAATCAACAACACTGGAAAATATGGATGTGATGGACCTGAACCACACAAAGATCCAACCAAGAAAGAGAACTTCAGACCAATTTCACTTATGAATATCCATGTAAACATATTCAATAAAATTCTTGCAAGCCAAATCCAAAACCACATCAAAACAACCTGATCCATCAAGATCAAGTAGGCTTCATACCAGAGATGCAGGGATGGTTCAATATATGGTAATCCATCAATATAATCCTCTTTAAACAAACTCAAAGAATAAAAATCACAGGATCATTTCATTAGATGTTGAGAAAGCATGTGACAAAGCCAAAACTCCTTCATGATAAAAGGCTGGAAAAATCAGGGATCAAGGTCCATACCTAAACTGACTAAAAGCACTATACAGCAAACCAGTAGCCAACATTAAACTACATGAAGAGAACCTTGAAGCAATCCCACTAAAATCAGAGACTTGACAAAGCTGCCCTCTCTCCCTAACTATTCAATATAGTACACAAGTCCTGAACAGAACACCACTGGTAATGCACTAAGATCAAGAATTGAAAAATGAGACCTCATAAAATTGCAAAACTTCTGTAAGACAAAGGACACTGTTAATAGGAAAAAATGCAACCAACTGATGGAGAAAATATCTTTGCTAACTCTACTTTTGAAAAGACAGCTAATATCCAATAAATACAAGGAACTCAAGAAGCTAGAATCAAGAAACAAATAATCATATTAATAAATGGGGTACAGAGTTAAACAAAGAATTCTCAACTGAGGAATACCAGATGACTGAGAACCACAAAAGAATGTCAAATGTCCTTAGTCCTCAGGGAATTGCTAATCGAAACAACCCTCAGATTCCACCTCAAACCAGTCAAAATGGCTAAGATCAAAAACTTAGGTGATAGCAGATGCTGGCAAGGATGTAGAGAAAGAGGAACACTCCTCCATTTTTGGTGAGTTTATAAGCAGCTACAACAACACTGGAAATCAGTGTGGCAGTTCCTCGGAAAATTGGACATAGTAGTCCCTGAGGATCCACCTTACTGCTCCTGGGCATATACCAAAAAGATGCTCCAACACAGAAGAAGGACACAGGCTCCACTGTGTTCATAGCAGCCTTATTTATAAAATCCAGAATCTGGAAAGAACCCAGATGCCCTTCAAAGAGGATTGGATAATGAAAATGTGGTACATTGATACAATGAAGCACTACTCAGCTATTAAAAACAATGACTTCATGAAATTCTTAGGCAAATGGATGGAACTAGAAAATACCATGCTGAGCAAGGTGACCCAGTCACAAAGGAACACACATGGTATTCACTCACTGATCAATGGATATTATCCCCAAAGCTCAGAACACCCAAGATATAATTCGAATACCAGATGAAGCTCAAGAAGAAAGAAAACCAAAATGTGGATATTTTGGTCCTTCTTAGAAGGGGGAACAAAATAGTCATGAAGGAGAGACAGAGAAATATTGTGGAGCAGAGACTGAAGAAAAGGCCATCCAGGAACTGCCCCACCTGGGGATTCATCCCACATACAGTTCCCCACCCAGACACTATTGTTGATGCCAAGAACACTTTCTAACAGGAGTCTGATATAGCTGTCTCCTGAGAGGATCTGCCAGAGCCTGACAAATACAGAGGAGGATACTTGCAGCCAACCATTGCACTGAGAATGGGGTCACAAATGGAGGTGTGAGGGAAAGCACTCAGGCAGCTGAAGGGGTTTGCAGCCCCATTGGAGAGGCAAAAATATGAACCAACCAGAAGCCATAGCTCCCAGACACTAAACCACAAACCTGTGTACACATGGAGGGAGCCATGACTCCAGCTGCATATGTAGCAGAGGATGGCCTTGTGGAACACCAATGGGAGCAGAGGCCCTTGGTCCTGTGAAAGCTCAATGCCCCAGTGGAGGGGAATCACAGGATGGTAAGTAGAAATGGGTGGGTGGGTGGGTGTGTGGAGGGGACACACACTTAAAAGCAGGGGATGGGAAAATGGTATAGGGGGTGTTCAGAGGGGAATCCAGGAAAAAGGATAGCATGTGAAATGTAAATAAATGATCAAATTTAAAATAACAGAAGAGAAGACATCATTGATGTCATTACAGAAACTTGTGGCACAGACTCATGGAAACTTCTTAAAGAACTATTCTGTTCTGTGAGGTCCACTGTGAGATCACTTGAATGTCAGCTACCTCCATCTGTTCCCCATCTGTTCTCTGCTGTTTTTTGCCAAGCATTATAAGTTTAATATGGAGCAAGAGAACCCAGTTCAAAGTAGCAAGGTTATGGCATATACCAGGCTGGGTAGTCCAGGATACAGCCTGAACTCATGTAATTCTTGAATCCTTAGTTCACAGAGATATTTTCTTCTTGGTCCAAACCCTATGACAGGCTGAATATTAAATTCAGGTTGCTTCATTTACAACATGAGAAGACAACGATGAACATGCAGAAAATGACCAGCAGGATGTGTGATGCCATGGAGAATTGCAAGAAGCTGATTGAAGAGAACAATTCCTACAGGTGAGTCACTGACACAGTTGAGACCACACCACTAGGCAGGGGATGTTCTGCCCTTCTAAGACTAAACAAATGTCAGGGCTCTGATTCTATACTGTCTGCCTTTAACAGGAGGCCTGCCTCTAGGCAAGGGTCTTGGATTTGTACCCTTTGAACTCAGTTGTCCTAGGTTTGAACAGTGTCTCAAACAATCCAATCATTATTCTTCCCAACTCAGGATTCTGTATATAGAAAAGATTTGCACCATGATGGGAATATGAATCAAACCTCAGCCCCTAGAGCTCAGACAGGAAATGTATAGTTCTGGGATCCATGAGACACATGGAAAGTTTGCATATATTTGAAACTCCTATCCACTCTCAGAGGGGATTTGTCCTCTAACTGCTGATGGTTTTCTAATACCACAGACATATAAGCACCCATGTGGACGATGGTCTCTTCCTTGAAGTACATGAAACCCTCTTGGTTTCAGGGTTTTCAGAAGTACTTTGAGCCTTGTGGAATGTGGCTTGTCTCTGGATTTGACAGGCTTCTATTTGGTGCTGAGAAGTAAACTGTGGCCCCTAGTCTGCAGCTGTCTTTGGATGAGGGTCCTTGCAGGGAGGATGGTACTTGGAGGAGTGTTGGGAAAATTGAAGTTGGCAGGAAATCATGGTTTTGGGTTGTTTGTTTAGCAGCAGGCACTGCCGTCTCCTGAGTGAGTGTACTCAGCTGAAGCACTAAGTAAAGATGTAGTGGAATAAGAACAGAAAGCTACTGGGGGAGCAGATTGAACTGCAAGTGTGCTGTGAGGAAACAGTGTAGCTCTGTGCGGAGGCCAAGCAGGTTGCAGCAGGTAGGATGTGGTATCAGGGTCTGATTGCCCTCATGTCTAACCATAAACATGGACAAACCCATGTATCTGTCCACAGACTTATCCTGCTACTCACCTATGTCTCATTTAATTCTTCACTTATTTAGTCATTTACACTCTATGCAAGTAGCCTCTTTCATAAGGTTTGGTAAGCAAATGTTCCTGCTCTGCATGAATCTGCAGCTCATGAGGGAGATAGACTGATCACACTTCAAGCACCTACATGCCACTAAGTTACAGGAATGCCATGTGGTATATTCTCTTTACAGTAGCATGGATCTTACAAGGAGGAAATAAAGGGCCATTGCTCACTTGCTTTATGGGAATCTCAGGCAGGAAGCAATTTTCAAGGTTGAGAGACAAGGGAAAATGCCAAATGAATAGTTCTAATTATTGTCTTTGGGGGTCTTTGGTTCTTTTTCCTTTTCCTTGTATCCCAAGATGGTCAGTCACTTCTACACTATGTAGGTCTAGGGACACAATGACAGAGCCTGAATAGCAGCTTGTTAGTCATGTTTTTTTGTGAGTGCTGCTGGAGAGTTCATTCCTGGCTCTTGAATTCTGAAGCTGGCTGCATGAATTGGAGTTCACTGCTGTGAGCTGAAACCATGACCAAGGCAATTCTTTCAAGGACATTTAATTGGGGGCTAGCTTAAAGGTTAGAGTCTTAGTATTTTATCATCAAGGCTGGGACATGGAAGCATCAAGGCAGGCATGATGTGGGAGTAGCTGAGAGTTCTACTTCTGCATCTGAAGGCTGCAATTCGAATATTGACTTTCAGGTAGCTAAGAGGAGGGTCTTAAAGCTCACAACCACAGTGACACACCTACTCCATCAGGGCCACACCTTGTAATAGTGCAACTCCCTAGGAATAGCATACAAGAGCCATCACACCGGGATATGGGAAAGGGTTTTCACAAGCTGAGGGTTGTTGTGAGAGATTTGAACCTACAAGAGAAAAATTACTCCAATCATATCAACCAAATATGAACAAGAAACATGTGCTTCCTAATCCTTTGTCAGCAGGAAGGATGACTGAGAGGGTGGAGGGTCTCACTTGGGACATTTGCATTGGATAGCCTAAATTCCATTGCTCTTCCTACATGATGAATTACTCATTGCTTTCTGATCACTTATGTTTTCTGAGGTGTGTGTGTGCATGTGCGTATGTATGTGCATGTGTGTGTGTGTATGTCTGGATTTATGCATCTATGCAATTTTGTGTGCTTCTATAAACCACGTTACATGAGAAGCGTATAATTGCTGTTCAGTTTGCATTCTTGAAACATGCAATATAGCAACTCATCATTTTACATCTCCACTAAGGTCCCTAGAACAAAAGGACACATAACCTACTATAAAGTGAGATTTTCAAGTGACTGAAAATCTTTTGATCCACCTTGAAGTACTTTGGAGTAAATTAACAAAAACTAGTTAATGGGGGTGAGTTAAAGGCTGCAGTGTCATGCACCTCTGCCTGAGAGTCACCAAGGCTGGCCTAGGGTTTATGTCCTACAGCAATTGTGAGGTAGACAGCCTGCTTGATGGCATGTTTTTATATTGCTGAAACTGAGGTGCTTATTGGAAAAGTCTAGGCTCTATACTTTAAGGCCATGGTAGAATTTCACGTGGTAATGTGTGTCTTTAATTCTAGGCTCAGGAAGATGTATCCCCGTCTTCCAAGCCAGCCTGGGCTATATAACCTTTGCCTCAAAACAGTCAAAAATGCACTGGTGGGATGTGTCAACAGGGGAAGTTGTTTGCAACCTAGCTGGTAATCAGTTTTTGTCTCCAGAAGTCACAAGAAAGGAGAAATTTGATTCACAATGTATCTTTTGGGCTGGCCTGTCCTTGACCATAGGTCTTCCTTCCCTTTCCACAGGGTCATACTCAAATGGAACTCACCTAAATTTGTCATTAATTGCTAGGAGATAGAGTTGATAGGGAAGGCACCTGACACAGAGCTAACCAGATGTGGGGCCTTTGTAGTCAAAGCATCTTGAAAGGCTGGAACTCTTTCTCCCAAATAAGATTGAGACAATTGCATGCACCCAGGTCTTCTCAGGCATTGACTATCCCTGGCCTCCATATTTCAAAGACACCAAACAACCAATACAGATGCTACTGTTTAGGAAACTAAGCAAATCACATACAGTAATCCCAGGGTGATGTTTTCACCCTCAGTTCACTTCACCATAAACCTGTCACCATGGCTACACATTCACTGTGGTTTCTGACTCCAAAATCAATAACACTTCTTGGATATTTATTTGTAGACAGAACTGGCCCTGAAACTGGCTCTGCCTTTTAGGGATATGAGTCACGGACGTGACAGGTGTACTAAAGATTCAAGTGATTCCTGATTGACCTTGCCACTTCCAAACTCTGTGACCTGAAGCAGATGCCCTAACATTTCAAGGACCCTGTTTGCTGAACTTACTGTTAATCTCCACATTGTGGGGAACTTAAAACGAGTAGTGGCTTCAAGAGTGGTAGAAATCTTAGCCTTCTCTCAGCCTCCTTGCTTGGCTTCTCAGTCCCAACACTATGGATGTAATTAAACAAGCTGAGTATATTCTAGTTTCATAATCCACATTGAAATTTGGCATGAACACTGGTCAGACTTCATAACCACCTGGAGCACGTGGCCTCCCTTTCCCCCTTTGGCTCCTACTGGGTTCCCTCTCCATTTTTTCTATTTTCTTGCCTGATCTGAAGTATCAGCTTTGAATACTCAGATTTTGGGTAATTTGCCATACTCTGGGTATGGGCTCTGTCTCTATTTAGGACTCTGTGTATCAAGCTAAGTTCTTAGTAGAGCTGTTTCCACCTCTCCAGCACTAGATGCTTTCAGGAGATTCTAGCCCTCATAGATGGGTGGCTCTCTAGAGCTTAGATAGGAGATATGACTGAGAAGAACACCTGCCTGCTACAGACCTTTCTCTGCTGAACAAACTCCATGCCTAGCTTCAAAATATAGACTTGGGCCCCCACCACATCTGGCTGGACTATAGCTTCCCCTCCAGTTTAGTGGAGCAGGGACCTTGAATGAGTTCTATTGTTTCTGACCATCCACTTAAGTGGAACTTAGGTCCTTGCTGATTATGTGCAGTGTGCTCTTCTCTGCATGGCTGATGGTCAATGTGATCGTGCTGGTGCTGCGGGTGCACTCAGGGCCTTGGTCCTATGGTCCTTCACCCCTGCATCAGCCTATGTTTGTGTTCTAAGTGCCACTGTGTGACATGGCAGTAAACAAGATGCTGGGCAATTGTCAGACATTCCAATCGTTCTTGATGCCTATCAGCAAATCCAGCGTCTACAGGAACTGCTGCCTGACCCAGGCAATCATTTATGTGAAGCCTCTGCCTCCATGGTCTTCTTTGTGCTGGTCTAGACATGGTAGGTGCTGGCTATGGTACTGGGGTGCCAGCTGTCTTGAGGAAATCTCTTCTTCCACTCAAGCCACATTACCCTGTGCTTGGGGAAGTGCTGGCAGTGCTGGTTATGGATGCCTTCTGCTTGGATTTTTCTGGCTCCAGTTTGCTGGCTTTGGGAAGTTCATGCAGAACTATCCTGGAACTTGGTGCTTCATCCAGATGGTCCAAAAGAATTACTGAGATTCTTAATTGGATTAAGTTTATATTTTCATCAAATCTAACCTCACTAGTATCCTGAAAGAGAAAAAGACAATGGGACATTAAAATCTATTCCAGGGCTTGCCAGCTGGGTTCATAGCAGCACTACAGACAACCATAAAATTGACAAAGATAAGTGAGGTCACACAGGGGTCATAAGAGCATCCTGCTCCTTTTGTAGAGTACTTCCTAGGGTCTTATCACACCCATATACCCACAGACACATATGCACTGGAGAAGAGTCAACTGTTCAACATACATTGCTTTTGTCACTCAGTTTGCACCAAATATTAGAAGTTCCAAAATGTAGAGGCATTTGAGGATATCAATGGGACACATTGGGTGGAGGTAGCTCAAAAATATGTGTGACAAGAGTAAACTGATTGAGAGTCACAAATACAAGAGACTTTTCTAGACCAAAGTAGTAGCCTGATGAGAAAATATGAATAATAAACTAGTCCAGTGAAACAGAAAAAATGGGGCCTGGAAACAAGCAATGCAGCATTAGAAAAAGAACAATGTGCCTACCACAAGGGAAAGGACATTGTAAAAATAAGAGCCTTAATTGGAAGAAAACACACTCAACTCCTATGGATAAAAAAATAGCTTTGCCCTAGATTGCATGCTCTAAGCTCTGAGGATCCTAGGGTAACACTTAAAGTTGGGGAAAGAGCAACTGACTTCTGAATAGACCCATGGTAACTTTTAAGTCCTGAAGAATCCCATAGGCCAACTGATGTTGAAATCAAAAGATTTCAGTCCAAGGGGAAACAGGAATGCTACCTGTCTCCCACTGGACCAGCAAATATTCCACTGAATAGGGAAGAGAATCACATGTCACAGGTGTGTCAGATTATCCCTACCCACTGTAGGCATGAGAATTTTTCCATATACTGAAAGTTACCATCATCTTCTCTGATAATGAGCCACAGCCTTCCAGATACTCAAAAGAGGACCCTCAAAAAGTATAGTCTAGCATTCTAGTTTGCACATCTACCCAGTTCTATCAGCATGCCTGCTCCACTCCCACACCTCATAGACCTCCTGTATATCAGAGCTCTGTGGTAATCGAAGACACATGTGAGACACCTGCCAGAATATGCACCCAAGCCTGGATAATCACAGAGCCCAGCTGATTCTGGACGTATCCCCACTCTCTGAACTCCATCATCCTTCAGGTCTAAACCTCCATCTGCAACTGGGGTAGATCCTGACACTGGATCTCCAAGCTTGCTTGTCTCCCAGGAGATCTGCTCTAACCAGGGACATAGATAAGAAACCCATCCCAATACCTATGCCAGCTGAGAACCCTGCAGAATCCAACATCAATGGCATCTATCCTGCTCTGCTTGATCCCAATGGTTCTTCCAGTTTTCACATTCCTCTGCAACTGAGTAAGATCCTCCCCTTGTACCACAAAGCCTGCCTGTCTTCCATTATGTCTACCTATCCAGGGAAACAGAAGGATTGTTATAAGCAGTATCACTGCGAAGAAATAAAGAAAATCTTTCTATAATTCAATGAAAACAAAGACGCAGTATACCCAAAATTTTGAGACACAAGAAAAGCAATGTTAAGGGGGAAATTCACAGCACTGAGTGCTTTCATACTCAATCTGGGGTCATCTTCTCCCAGCAACTTAACAGCACACCTGAGGTCTCTAGGACAAAAAGAAGCAAACCTATCTAAGAGGAGTAGATAGCAGGAAATACTCAAACTCAGCACTGAAATCAACCACATAGAAACAAAGAGCTAGATACAAAGTGTCAACAAGATCAAGAGCTGGTTCTTGGAGAAAATCAACAAGAAAGATAAGCCTTTAGCCAAACTAAATAAAGGGCACGGAGACAGTACCCAAATTAACAAAATCTGAAATGAAAAGAGAGACATAACAAAAACAGGAAATTAAAAATTTATCATGTCTTACTAGAAAAGCTTATACTCAACACATCTGGAAAATCTAGATGAAATGGATGATTTTATAGACAGATACCACATACCCAATTAAATCAAGATAAGGCAAACTAACTAAACAGTCCAATAACCCCTATAGAAATAGAAGGAATCATTAACAACCTCCTAACAAAAACTTCCCAGCACAAATGAGGCTATTGGTTCTCTAATCTGGAATGAGTTTGCACAAATCATCTTTGAGGCTTTGAAGACAGGTGATATTGGCTCCAACACTAGCACTTCCAGATACCTCCAAATGTTTTCATCTACAGGCCCATGAAACAAAAGCTACTGCAAAGGGTGTGGAACCACACATTTTAGGCCATGGAATCACAGTGTACTACACCTGTCCAAGCTATTGGACCATGTACTGTCTGGCTTGTCCACTTTTCTAAGAGCTGTGGTAGCTACCAGTATTCTAGTGAAAGAAGCAGAGAAGTTAACTCTGGGTTAGCATCTTATACTTACATTCACCCCATGCAGTTGAGGCTCTTCTCAAAGGAACATGAGAACCCTGGCTGTTTAATGCACATGTGAACCATCCTTGAGTCTGGTTTCAAAATGCTCCTGGCATCAATCTTGCTAACATCTTGCCAGCTGATGACCCACAAATGCTCATCTGTAACTGCATTTGAAAACAAGCATAATGAAAGAGATCAGTCTAGACCTAATAGAAACCCCACATTTCATGTAAGATTCTGATGCAATGCTCTAGATGTGTTGGAAATCTTCATTAAACATGGACCCAGGTACACAGGGGCTTCAGCAGTTATTGTAACTGAAACAATTTGGACCCAAGAATTATAGCCCAAATATATGGTGGAAAACAAAGACCTGTTATCAAATATCGGACACCACTATGCTTTAGTTACTGCATATGTAGATGCTATGATCTATAGGGAAAAGTGCTTATCATGGCTGGCAGGAAGGACATTAGAAACAAAGAGGGATTCTTGGCTTTCCTCCAAACTATTTGCCTTCCTTTATGAGTTTCTTGCTTTCAATGCTGAGGACATAGACTTAATGACTCCCTCAGGGCCAGAGATAACATGGAAGTGTGCTGTGTGGAACCAACAGGGCTCTGTGAGGAGGCCAGCATGAAGATCTATGACCTATGTACCAAGCAGCAATAGGTACGATGAATGAAGCATCAGGGGCAGGTTGCCCTCATGACTAATAAACAGAGTCAAGCCCGTAGAACCATCCTCCACCTTATCCAGGCACTCTCCTATGTCTCATCAAGTTGTTCTGTGATCATTTACAAAACTTTGTGTGGAGTTAGCCTCTTTCAAGAAACTGCATGATTGGCAAACAACCCCTCCTACTCAATTACAAACTGAAGTTCATTAAGATAGATAGGGTGAACACACATTACATACTCACATGCCATTATGCTACAGGGGTTCCTTTTGTGTGCCTCCTTGACTGGAGCACAGAGCTTTGAGTGATGTAGTCAGGGACTGCAGCTCATTTGTTGGTAGGGGTCATGTGAGGTCACAGGTAGGAAGCATTTGTAAGTCTTGGAGCCCAGTGAAATTTCAAAATGTGTGGTTCTCATTTTCTATTTTCGGGGGGGTTCATTTTGTATATTTTCTCTCCCTTTCCCCCTGCATTGCAAAATGGTCTCTTAACCCAGCCTAGACCTTGGTTCACAGTGACAGAGCCTGAGTAGCAGCTTGTCAATCCTTTTTCATGTCAATGTTGCTAGGGTTCTCTCCTGGAGCTTCTATTCAGGAGCTGACTGGATGAACAGGGATGTGTGAAGAAAGGCTTCTCTCTGGCTGAGGGTTAGTGGGAGAGATGTGAGGCTTCAAGAGAAAGCTTTCTCCAACTCTCTCAACCTAGTCTGCAGAAGAAGCTGCTCACTAAGCATTTTTAGTCCCTAAGGGATGGATAGCAGAGTCCTGGGTCTCACTTGAAACATCAGCTTTTCTACATTCAATGGTTTCTCCAGTCCTGAGGTCTCCTTATTGTTTCCTGCTGACTTATGATTTCTGCTGTGTCTAGGGGAGGGGGATATGCATGTCTGTGCCAATATGTATATTGGTGGGTTGCTGAGAGGCCAGATAACTACATGTGGTTTTGTAGTCTTTCTGCAACACAGTCCCTTTAGCCCAGGTCTCTCGCTGAATCTGAAACTTCCTGTTTTGGTTAAGCTGTCTGACCACATTTTTGAATCTTCTGTCACCTCCCAGCAGAGCTCCTGGTATTGTCTGCTCTCAAGTCACTGCTACAAGGGTAAATTACTCATAGAGAGGAAGAACATGGGAGCTCTCTCCACATTTTTACAGATTTTATTGTTTTGGGTTTTGTTGTTGTAAAAATCAGTTTATTAACATGGACGAAGGCAATGCTGTCTGTTCCAGGTGTCAGACACACAACTTGGCCCACTGTGTTTTCTCATGAGCTTTCTTGTCATTAGCCTTAAATCCCTAGGGAGAGGGAGGAGGGTGTTGGTGACCCAGGATGGGTCTTATCCTACAAACCTAGGCTCCACATAACCCACACGTGAGTTTTTCCAACCCAATAAACCTTTATTAAACAAACAGAACCCATGTTGCCAATACTTAAAAGTAAATAATTTCATATTTAGCCCAGCCCACCCTTCCCAAATTTTGCCATATGACCTCAGATTCCCTTTCCTAGTCCTTCCCTCATTCATTACAACTTCCTAACCCTGGGTTTAGAGGCCCACCCATGTGCAGAACAACCATGAAGCAGACATGGTACTCTTGGAACCAGAGTGAGATATGGGGCACAAAGGGGTGCTCAACAACAGCTAGCTGCACACTTGAGACCAACGTTGTCTCCAAGGATTTGGCATCCTATTTAAACAACCCTTAGGAACCTGAACACCAGCCTCTCATTCTCAAAAGGGAGTATGAGGCTCTGAGAGGGCAAGGGGCAACAGTCCAGGCACCTCAGTGTCACATAGGATGGTTCCGTAGTCTGGTGGGAAAGCAGTGGTTTTGGTTTACTGACCACTGAGGACAACTCACCTGGGTTCTTATAACTGGCCATCTACTGGTCTTCAGAATCCAGTGGCCACAGAGACCAAGCTTCATCCAGAATCTCCAGGTCAGAGTCCCTCCATGACCCAGGGACTTTCACACAGCACTCTTCCTCTCACCTGCCTACCATATAGTGGCAGCAAGAGGAGCAGCTGCATCTCAAACACTCAGGTCATGGGGACAGGAGCCCAGGCTGGAAGTGACCTTCCTGGCTGCTTCTTCATGGGCCTCTCCCTCTGCTCTAACTCCCTGGCCATCAATGCTACCCTATCACTCTAGGCAGAGGAGCTCCTGGTCCTGTGACCACCATCCCTTCCAGCTCTATGGTATGGAGAGGTGTCTAAGGATGTCACTTTTGGAATTATGTAGGACCCAGGTCCTACTGCCTGCTCTATGGTGCCTCACTCAGAGAGGCTCCGGTCCAGCCCTCTCACAGGACAGAAAGCAAGGCTTCCATTTTACTGTTTTGTAATTAGAGTCTTTCATAATAAAGACTATAGACTGACATCATTAATCTGTAGAAATCCCTCGTTTTGCTGTCTGAAGTGATCCTCCAAAAATGCAAAGGACATTATTGGACTTGATTTACTCTTTTACAATAGAAAAGACTGTGTACAGGTCTAGACTTTGTACAGCCCTAAAGACGAATGTTGCTTTTACATAGATTAAGACAGGGATGGTTAAAGAGAACATGAGGGACAAAGAAGAGAGCTGGTACAAGAATTGATTTTCAACCCCTTCATGATTGTTAACCCTACTTCCTTTCATTTTAAGACCATTAGTTGGGATATTTTTACTTGTTCCTTTTGGTTTCTGGGCCTTACATAGGCTGACTAACTTTGTGAAACAACAGGTAGATAATTTGATAGAAAAATCTATTCAGATACAGTATGGACCTCTTCAAGTATAATGTGGCTTACGCTTTGTTACTAGTTCCCAACCAGTCAGAGCTACACAAAGAATTGTGCTTATGATGTGGATAGTGTGACACACTTTGTGGATCCCAAATTCATGCTGAAAAACACATCCATGCTGTATATTTGTGGTCATAAATTCAGCTATGTTAAAATGTACTACTCCGTGGATGCTCATGATGAAAAAACAGAGGAGAAACATAGGAGTGTTTCTCTAATACATCCCAAGAAATAAAATTAATTACTAAGGGAGTATCAAAAAATTAGTAACCACAGAGCTGTATGCCTCTTGTTTCCTTGAAAGGTAGCATCACTTATAACTGCACAGCAGAGATCATGAATTCCAAGACCTATTGGGAGATGTTGTGTTTTTGTTCGTTTGTTTGTTTTGTTTTGTTTTGGTGGTGTTGTTGTTCTACTGATGATGAATTTTGTTCTCTTGGCCTGGACAATGTATTTGATGTTTTTTTTTTTTTAAATTTGGTTAGGGTGTTGTTTCTGTTTTTGCATTATTTCTTTTATATGTATGGGTGTTTTACCTGCTGTGTGTCTGTACACTACATGCATGCAATTCTCTCAAGGCCAGAAGAGGTCAGTGGATTCCACCTGGAACTGAAGTGACAGAGGATTGTTAATCATCACTCTTAAGGTCCTCTGAAAAACAAATTATCAAATGAATCAGCCATCTATCTAGCCCCTGCCTGGACTTTACTCCTTATTTGTGTGCTGTATCACACAAATGTACTGGATCACACCCAACCAAAGAGAGAAGATTCTTGAGACCTATAGGTTCACATACTTGGGTCAGGCATGTTCAATGTTTAAACTCTGAGGCCTCCAGGTAGGGTATTAGAGTGGGTTTTTTTTTATCATGCCTCAGGATCTCTTATTGTCAGGGTTGGAGCAGATCTCTCATGTCTCATCCTGCATGACAGTGCAGATTAGGCTTTATCAGATGAAATGCAGAATTGAGAACACTCTGAGTGGTAGAAGTGGTAAATAAATCATGTTGAAGTGTCATCAAAACAGTGTTTAGATTAAGCTTCCGACAAGCCCAGAGGGATGGAGCCTGCAGCAGAGGACACAGGACTGTGGGGTGAATATTTCCATTAAAGGCTAGCAAGTGAGAGGGATGGTAGATGTTGCCTGTATCTTTGCTCTACCTTCTGCTTTTACTCTGGGAAGTGACTCTGATACCAGCACCCTCCCAGCTTCCCTTAAATCTGAGGCTAAAACACAGACAAACAGACAAACAGACAAACAGACACACACACACACACACACACACACACACACACACACACACACACACTGTTGTTCATTTTCTACTTGTCTCCAGGGGTTTTAATATCTTCAGACTGGAAAAGGCTGTCTTTGTCAATTTATTTCTACCTCTTCCACCTCCCTTACATTTTAGCCTTTCAGTCACATCTGTTCCCTGCTAAATGCCCCTGACCAGCTGCCTGTAGGAGCAGACTCTGTGGACATTTTTTGATACCTCACACTGTTGCGTTGTTCTTTTTTCTCCAATTCTCATGCCCCTTCCTTTGGTCCGCATTTCTTCCAATGACCTGTACCTTCTGCTCTGCAATTAGCCCATGGCATTTTTTACTGACAGGTCAACAAACAATTGAGAACAGGACCTTAACATCAGAACTGTCCCCTACAAATAGATGTTGCACTTTTACCATAGTAGATCCCACAGTATATTAGAAAATGTTTCTTCAGATGAGTAACTGATTCTGGTGAATCTCCCCTAAATAGTGTGACTTCTAAGACTGAGGAGGAAGTAATCCTGTGCATCTCAAGACTGGTGTTGTCAAAACGGAGAGTAAAAAGAATCACCTCTTTATGAGTGATGGACAGATATACACATGAACTTCAGTATAGGTTCAGAGCTTCTTCAGTTCTGTGACTGAGGTGATCAGGTGGTTTGTTGGCTCAACAAGTAAAGTTGTTTTTGCCAACTCTCTAGAGTTTTTTCCCTTATACCTACATGGTTGAAGGAAAGAGCAAACCACCTACTGTCCTCTGATTTTAATGTTGGGGGTGCAGTGAGTTACCCACCACTCCAAACTTTCAGGGTTTTGTTGTTAGGTTTCTTAACTGCACTTGTTTCTTTAATAATTACCACTTAGTCTTAATCCTTAGATTTTCTCACACACTTTTCTACATCTATTTGCTCTACATTTTACTTCTAATTCTCACTGAAAACCTCATTAAATGTGGTCAATACAGATCATTTCATGCAGTCTTAGAATTTCTTTTGCCATATTAATTTATCTTTTATTTTTGAAGTTAGCTTCACTCAAATTTCAAATTGAAAGAATGCAGCCAGTTTTTCTTCCTTTTTCTAGTTTCCATTTATTGAAAATGTTTTTTTCATACAATACTTATTTTTTTCAGCTCCACCAACTCTTCTAAGACTCTCTTTCCCTCTCCTTGTATCTGAAATCACACCCTTTCAAATCTCTCCTAGAAAACAAATAGCCATTTAGATAATATTGATAAACCAGCCTGCCTCCATCTTAGGCTTGAAAACAATTTTATACTAAAGAAATATTATGTTCGTTGCTGTTTATGATTAAATACATTTCTCGAATTTCCTATACCTAATAAATAACCGTAACTCAAAGGGCTGTGTACTATGCCTGTTCCAAAATGGCAAAATGCCTTTGTTTCTTCTAAAGATAATTACGACCACATGTTGTTGTGACCTCCTGTGGTGACCACTTTGCTGTGATGTTCACTTTGAAACCATGATACTGTATTATGTGGTTGTTATGATCCACTTGTTATGTTTAGGTTCTGCTTCTTCAACAACATTCATTTGCCTGGAAGTCAGCATGAAGACTATGTTCTAAACATAGGCAGAAACATGGAAGCAGAAACAGAAGCAGATGTTATGGAGAGACAATGCTTATTGGCTCACTCCTCATCAAGCCTACTTTGTTTTACAGCTCAGAACAATGCCTAGGGTTGGCAACACACACAGTGGGCCAGACCCATCCATATCAATAATTATTCAGGAAACAGTCTGAGTTGCCTGTCGGCCATTTTTATGGAGGCATTTTCTCAATTGAGGGTCTTTCTTTCCAACTGATTCTAGCTTATGACATGTTGACCATAAACTAGCCAGCATATGTAACAATGATAAATATACTGAGGAAAAAAAATCAAGGAAACAAAACCATTCACAGAAGCCTAAAGAAGAGAATATTTTGGAGTAAACCTAACCAAGGACATAAAAGCCATCTGAAATGACACTAAAACACTGAAGAAATTGAAGACCACACTAGAACACAGAACGATCTCCCACAACTGGAGATTGGTAAGATTAATATTGTGAAAATGATCATTCTATGAAAAGTAATCTATAAACAAAATGCAATGTGAATAAGGTGCCAATTTTGATTCTTCACAGAATTAGAAAACAATTTTAAAGTTCATGTGGAAGCACAAAAGACATGGCTGGTCAAAGCAGTGGGGAAGAATAAGAACACCATTGAAGGTGACTCAGTACCTGAGTTCAACTTATCCGAGTCTGACTCAGACAAATAGTTATCATCCTTTGGTCTTATTTTGGATTTTAATTTTGGGTATATGCATTTTATCTTTTTTCTTTGAACTGCTAAGTCATTTCTCTCTTTGGGTTGAGGGACTCTATTTGGTTTGGCTTCCTTCCCCCTTGGATTCTCTGTCTCTAAAGTCTGATCCAAACTTTGGGGCCTACTGGATGACCTTGGAGAGGTCCCTCCCTGATCATCATTACTATCTAGAGAAATTAAATCTATATCTTCCTTGGAAGGATCAACCTTTTTCTTTCCTTTCTTTTTTCTTTCTTTTCACTGTCTTTTAATTTTTTTCACCCTCTTCAACAACCACCACTATCGACAGACACTTTGTGAGATCATTTCATTTATCAAGTTCCATTATGTAAAGGCAGTAACTGGGACCTTCTCAGGCCCAAATGGCCTGTAAAATTCTTTAAGTGCATCTCCAACTCTATGCCATCTTTTCTCATCAATAGTTCTTACTTGAGGAATCCAAAGACATAAGTCTTTAATGAAATAAAAAATGACAACAAATGCTGAATTTCACCCTTACTCCTTTCGTCTTTAAAGCATTTCTCATCTGTTCCACATATAGGTCATGCTGACTTATTTCTTGCCCCATTCTCATACTATGACTTACCAGTGTCAGTGCAGCAGGTTCCAGCAGAGACCACCTTTGTTACACTTTTGAATTTCCTGTCAAAGACCCTTCTTTCAATAATGTCCCTCAAGGAGCCTCTTGTTCTCACTGCCCCATATTGCCTGCCAGGTGACCTGCCATGAGGGTCAATCAATGGGTTCTACAAGGGAGAAAGTGGGGATTCAGGGGCAAGAGATGCAAAGAATGAAGACAAGCCAGTTTTCTGATCAAGTCTCTTTTATTGAAACACAATTATGGGTATATAAGCACAAGCAGGGGAGTGCAGCTGGAGACACTTAACCACTAGTGACTAGCCGCTGAGGACACTAAACAACAAGTCCAGGCTATGTCTGAGGAAAACAACATGATTCTCAGAGTGTGCTCAGTGGTTGTGGGCTGCTTGCAAAAATATCAGCCTAGAAAAACAAGTCTTTATTTAGGGTGGACAAGAATCAACCTACATATATACATGGCCCAAGAAGGCTGCAAAGAGAATAGCTGCTTTCTGCTAGGGGTGGGCTCCCAACACCTTTGTAGCTCAGTCTGGCTGGAAATTTGTTGGGAGCCAACTACTAGCAGAAAGTGGCTACCCTCTTTGCAGCCATCTGAGCAATATACCAACACAAGAGACTTGTTTTGCAAACAGCCTACAACAGCTGAGCACACTCTGATAAACATCTTGTTTTGCTTACATATCTTGTTTTGCTGTTTATTGTCCCCAGCTGCAAGGCTCACATGAAAAGCACCTTCAGCTGTGTTCCTCTGCTTGTCCATGGCTGTAAGTCACCTGGTAAAGGATATAAGTACCCAGAATTTCCTTGCAATAAATGGGACTTCATCAGAGTCTCAGTCTTGTCTCCATTCTCTGTGCCTCTTGCCCCTCCATCCCAACAGTCTCACTCTTGCTAGATAGACCCTGTTCACTGACCTGGACGAACCAGATCAGGAAGTAATTAAGAAGCCCAAGCCCTGAGAGAATTTAGACATCCATCTCTGTCTAATAGGTGTGGAATTTCAACATGGTGACACCACTCCTGAATAAAGAAAGTTCTTATAAGTGAAGAGTTAAAAGATCACTTTTTCATTCATAAGACTACATTCAATTTACTCAAAAGTGACTGAAACCAAGCAGTCAATATGTACAGTGTATAGACTTATCAAAATATCAAATCAATTACAAGAACAAAACAACAATAAATCAATAACAAACTTCAAATGAAAACAAGATAAAACAAATAACCAAAGTTAGAAAAACTCAAACCAAAATCTAAACTCTAGAACTGTGGGAAGCAGCATTCTTTGGCTGCTCATTTTGCAGCACAGACTTACAGCCTGTGGCTGGCCTTGGCAACATAGTAGGAAAGCAGTTATTGATGGAAATAATCTTTTCAAGAGAAATGTAAGCAGGTCTTCTCTTTTTGGAGTCTGTGTTTGTAGAATATGTCCTCCTAAGACTGAGCATAAGACATGTTACAGTTTTTGGCTTAAAGTCTGCAAGTTTGTTAACAGATATCCATGAAGTTATTCTTCATCAGGGCAAGAAAAGTGTTCACTCTGACTCTTCCTTGATGCCCAGCAGCTCTTGATGTGCCTCAGCACTGCCCTGAACTCCTCCAAATGTGCACTCTTGCTGGGCTAGTGGCCAGATGAAATTAAGGCCTATTCATGCCAAAGAAAGCAATATAAAGAAGAAACTGCAGCCCACGATTGCCATGGTGATCAGGGATGAGATGCCATAGTGGTGCATTTGCTGCACACACTCAGTGCACCTCATACAGCAGTTCTCTTGGTGGGAGATCTTGTCCTGGTCTGAACGATGTTTGAGTTTCTGCAGGAACATTTTAGACCTATGGAAGGAAGGGCCAAAGACCTGGTAAGGATTTGTCAGTTCAGCTCTCCCTCCAACACCAGTTCTACTCAGCTGGACAGTCCAGCATGACCCATCAGCTGAGGCCATTCCTTGATGCCCAAGTGTCATAGAGTACCCAGGCTTTATCGTTTTCTTAGCTTTTAAAAACTGCTAGAAACTGAACTGTGAACTACACACTCTACTGGTGTAAAAAAAATTATATTTTTCCAGTAGTCCATGTATATTATATTGAGTAGTAACATTGTAGCAATGTCTGAATTTGAGTTCAAGACACATGAGAGTTACCTAGAAAACCATGTAGATGTCTTATAAAAAACCTGCCAAGACTTGAAGACTATGATTATTTCTCCAGTGCAGGAACCTGCCTGTGTTCCACTTGTCAGTCCCTTTATCTGAAAATACCCAGAGAAACCATCTCCCATGAAATCCATGGGCACTGCTCTGGTCCTATAATCAGCGAGAGTGTGTTAAAGAAAATTACTCCACTGAACTATAAGGTGATGGTCATGAAGAAACAGAACATACACCTGTATGTCTATGGGTTTTGTAGGGCACACTCTCAAACACACAAAATATATGTGTTCACACAATACGAGCATGGTATATTGCAGTGACCAGTTTAGTTTCCCAGTTATGGCTAATATAAAAATTGCCCAGTATATTTTTCAGGTATAAAAATATCAAATATTGCATGGGATAGGTACATAGTGGCATAGCATATGGACAATGCAGTCAATGATATGCTTTTCTCTCTTAAACCTAACTTGGAATCAGGCTTCTTGGCTTATTATCTAATCTGCCTTAGCAACTTTCCAAGGCTGTGTAGAGTAGGCTTGTTTCCCAGCTAAGGATCACCTGCTGGTGGTATATTAGCTTCTTGTTCTTCTTCACTGTTTCAGACTTGTCCCCAAGTAAACAGCTTCTTCCAATAGGAGCTCCCTTTACCATAGCCTGACTGACTTGGTGTCCAAAGCTATGAGCCCACAATAATAAGAATTCCCCATAACTAGGAAAAATGTAAAACTTTTCCCCATCATTTGACTGTGTCAAGGATATTTTGAGTAAGATAATGCTGACTAGTTGAAATGCCAAATGCTTGTTTGGATTATCTCACACTGAGCAATAGTCCATGGAAGGGCTGCACCAAATGGTGCATTTTCACTCTTTAGCTAATGGACATCTGGATAGTTTCTCCTTCAGGGCTGCTCTGCAGACCACTACAACCCTGATGTGCCCTAGTTGCTCTGTGTACATCTACTACTTGTTCTAATTCGCTGGGTAAAAGGGGACTTCTTTTCCACTTTCTGCAAAAGGCTTCTCACAGACCTACCCGATTTTATACTACCAGACCTGTCTGAATTTCCTCATTATTCTCAACCCCCATTGAGGCTGATTATAACTGAGAGGAAACTATTTTGAATACCAGTAGTTGCAGAATGCTACACAGATAACACAGGGTGACTGCTTTAGAGATCTTGAGCTTCAAGGGGCTCCTGAAACACCCCTGTTCTTGCACCACATCCCTGGGACTTCTGCTGGATGCAGATACAGCTCCAAGCAACTCAATCTCTCAAGGAATAAAATCCAAGACAGACTTGAAGGCAAACTTTTACTAAGCAGAAGTAGCTGGAAAATAAATGGTAGCAGACAATGAGGAAAACAACCTGGAATGCTAAGAAGACACAGTGAGCAACCAACAATCCAGTGAGCCTTGACTATTCACCAAGAGCAGAAAAGGGACATAAACGCATGGATTTTATACAACAATCTTTCCCTTACCTCCATGGACCATATTCCTTTGATTTGCTCCAAAGGACTTCAATGAGAATCAATAGATTTGCCCCTAATCATTTGAAAATCTGACTTTACAAGAATATTTTGTGTCCTGTTTCTCTTGAGAGCTAGGTGGAGATGCAGAATAATTTGACTGCTGTATTTGATGTTTCATGGAAACAAACTGAAATCTCAGAGTGTTTTTATCATTAAACTTGGCATCTCAAGACACACACAGCTTCATGTCTGAAAAAACACACTAACACCACACTAACACCACACACACACACACACACACACACACACACACACACACACACACAGAGTAACACCAAAAATCATAAGTGAGCAGAAAACAATGAGGAATCTCTCATGTTTGAAGAAAAGGTCATTTGTCTAGGCAAAGCAGATGTTTCAAGGGAGACCTACATCATTGCTATTCTTCCTAGAGAAATAAAAAGCCCTAGAGAAAACTTTTCATGGTCAGAATGGGGGTGGGTATATATGCAGAAATTTTCTTTGAAGACTCAAATCTCTCAAAAGAAACCTCAGCTTGTGAGAATCTGTTCCCACATCCCTGCTCATCCAGCCAGCTTTAGACTGTAAGGCCAAACTGTGAGGCCCAGGAACAATGACCTCTATAGCAGCACTCAGAGATAACAAGACTGACAAGCTGCTACTGAGGCTCTGTCACTGTGGATCAAGATCTATGATGCCTGAAGAGACCAACCTGAGATAGAGGGAAAAGGGCAGAGGGAGAAGAAGAACAACATCTGCCAAAGGCAACAGTGAGATCCACTTACTTGTCATTTCCACTATGCTCTCATCCCTGAAAACTACCTCCTACCTGGAATCTCACATGATCCTTGTAAAGCAAATGAGATACAGGTCTTTTCTTCATCTTTCCAAGCCCTGTGATATGCTAAAGAAGGGCTTCCACCTAGCACCCTTCAAACTTAATGGCAGGCAGTGGTGTGGTGTGTAGCCAACCCATTGCCCTTAAAAATGCAGACTCAAGCAGAGCAAGAGCATTCACTTTCCTTTTTTAATTTTTAAAATTTTTATTTTATATTTTATTTACATTTCAGATGCCATCCCCTTTCCCCATTTCCCGCCCCTAGAAAACCCCTATCCCATGCCCCCTTTTCCTTTTTGCTTTTATAGAATTTTTAAAATGTTAATCAAAGGCTTAATGAGTTTGGTAATGTTCAATCAGAAGTGTAACCCAATACCCAACCTAGATATATGAACTATCTTTGACTGGTGGAGACATGTGAACATCTGCCTCCATGCCCCCCCCTTTCTCTCTCTTTCTCTCTCTCATCACCTAGCTTCTCCTCTCCTTCATCTTCTCCTCTCCTTGCTCCATCTCTTCTTCTCGGTACTCCTTCCCCTTCTCCTCCTACATATCACCCTTCCTGTTTAAATAAAACTTTTCTCTCAAATTACAATTAGTGCATAATCATTCCTAATTGTACCAGTGAGGTAAAAGATCGCCCTAATACCCAGTCCATCATTTTGTTGAATAACCAGAACCTCTGTCATCTCTCCTAACTAAAACACTTAATTTTGAATCTGGCTTTTTTCTTGGTTTTAGAATGAATGTCAGCTGAAAACCATCCACTCAGGTCTTTTCTCTCAAAGTAAGAAGTTAAAGAAGAGTCAGTGTCCCTATTCCCTGGGCTTGGGGACTAAGGTGGTTGATATTGCTCTGTGTTGGGAGCCGATTTCAGTAGAAAGCGGCTAGATCAGCTTTGCAGCCATCTGTAACCATATACCATGATGAAAGACTTGGTTGTCAAAAGCCTCTAACAGCTGAAGCACACTCTGATAAATATCTTGTTTATCCCACATAGCTTGTTTTGCTGTTTAGTGACCTCAGCTGTATGGTGCACGTGGTAAAGTGTTTTCACCTGTGTTCTTCTGCTTGTGTATATAAATACCTCAGAGTTCACTTCAATAAGAGAGACATAAGAGAGACTTGAGAAAATAGAAGAGAGACTTGATAAAGAAGAGAGACTTGATAAAGGAGAGACTTGATAAAATAGAAGAGACTTGATCACACCCTGTCTTGTCTCCTGCTCCTGCAGCCCCACTCTCTCTCTTGACCAGAGCACTTAGCCCCAAAGTGTTGAGGCAAAGCGTTGAGGCAGAGTGCAAGTCCTCAACATTTGTGGCGCCCAACGTGGGGCTCCAGTAAGCAGGATACAGTGGAAGACACCCTGCGCTGGAGAACCAGTCCGACTGACAGAGTCTCAACTTTTGAACTCCAGTAAGCGGGATACAGTGGAAGACACCCTGCGCTGGAGAACCAGTCGACTGACGGAGCTGGCTGAATTCGGAAGTGAAACAAAGGTGATTGCATAGTAACAAAAATGGGGCAAAAAATAAGCAGAAACAGATGAAAAAAGTTTTAAAGATGCAAGGAGTAAATTGCAGGCTGCTCTGAGTCAAGAGAGCCAAACAGATAGATAAAGATTGTAGTAACAAAAACGGGGCAAGAAATAAGTAAGCAGAAACAGATGAAAAAGGTTTTAAAGAAGCAAGGAGTAAATTACAGGCTGCTCTGAGTCAAGAGAGCCAAACAGATAAATAAATAGAGGTTATAGTAACGAAAATGGGGCAAGAAATAAGTGAGTAAAAACAGATGAAAAAGGCTTTAAAGACATGAGAAATAAATAGAAGGCTGCTCTAGACAGAGAGCTAAGCAGAATGATAACGTTAATTGATTTAACTTTCAAAATGGGTGTGATTTTGAGTTATATAGTTATATTTTTCTGGATAAAAACTCAATGTAAAGGTTTTTCTGGTTACTGGCTTAAGGAAAGGTTAATTTGGAAAAAAAGGTTTTTCTGTGAGTTTTCTGATGAGGTCATTAAGGTAGTAGTTATGTCTTCCAGAATTATATGGATCAGACATGACAGAGGTAGGCCTTCAGAATACTAGATTTCAGGGAATCAAAATAATTATCTTGATACTAAGACTTGTTTTGAGATCTGTATATTGCAGAATACACAGCTTTGGAGAATGAATCTTATCACCTGCATGTTCACTGATGCCCTGGACTTCCAGCTGGATGCAGTTAAGACAGACTTCAGATGCTTATCAATTTACCCTTCCCCTCATTCCTCTTCTAAAAGTCAACGCCCATGTTCAGCTTGAAGAAGTTAATGAAGAGTCGGCGCCCAATTCCCTGGACTTGGGGACTGAGGTGATTAATATTAGGCTGTCTTTATCTGTATAATTGTTACTAAGCTGATGCAAATTTCAAGGATTTCATTGGCATAAATTTGTGGGTATAAGGCTTAGACCTTTCACTTCTCCAACAGGGGAAGTTGTGTGTTGCCTTAAAGAGTGTTGCTATTATATCAACAGTTTAGATATTAAGTCTCTTGTCTCTCGGTTTCATGCTGTTCAACAAACTGATGGCTTTGGTAAACCCATACAGGTCCGATATTACAGGCTGGAAGTAGGGGACTCTGACAGGCACGGTTTCCGTAAGTTTTCCCAGCCTCCCCTTTTGAAAAAATTTAAAAAGGGGGACCTGTTGGGAGTCGACTTTAGTAGAAAGTGGCTAGATCAACTTTGCAGCCATCTGGAACCATATACCCTGATGAAAGACTTGATTTTCAAAAGCCTATAACAGCTGAAGCACACTCTGATTTTATCCCACATAGCTTGTTTTGCTGTTTAGTGACCTCAGCTGTATGGTGCACGTGGTAAAGTGTTTTCACCTGTGTTCTCCTGCTTGTGTATATAAATACCTCAGAATTCACTTCAAGAAGAGAGACTTGAGAAAGTAGAAAGAGATTTCATCACACCCTGTCTTGTCTCCATTCTTCGAGTCTCCTGCCCCTGCAGCCCCACTCTCTCTCTCTTGACCAGAGCACTTAGCCCCAAAGCGTTGAGGCAAAGTGTTGAGGCAGAGTGTGGGCCTCAACAGCTCTGCCTCTCTAGGGAAAAGTAGTGGTTTTGTTGGAACAGGGAGGATTAGCTAGGACTTATTGCATAGCCATAACCTATTGGTAGCAATCTGTATAATTAATATCAAGATGAAGTTATAATTTCTTAAGTGGTACAAAATTAACTTTGATTTCAAATTTAAGGATTTCATTGGCATTGACCTTCATATTGATATAAAAGTGAGATGAATATTGATACTGTCATGGCCTTGTGCCTGTATAACACATTTAGGAATACAAGGCTTAGAACCAGTCCTTCTTTAACTTTTTAAACTGATTTTGGATGGTTAGCCTATGAGTTAAGGGACTATAGCAAATTCATGGTTTGAGTTTAATGTTAGGGTGTTTTCCGTATTTTAGTTAGAAATAGCTGAGAGGAGTTAACAGACAACAGTCCAGGTTACCTTACATGGATAGTTGGTTTTCAAAACGTCAGAAGTCCATAGAATTGACATTACAAATATTTCTATATTAATGTTCATTTTGATTAGAGACCTGTCTGCTCCTGACAGATTCCTGTCGTGGATTCTAAGAAGAAATTGAGCATCCTTGGAGTTACTCTAGTTGTGCGGTGACAGCCACGAGGCAAGAATTGCCTCTTTCCATCTACAGACAAATTACTGTCCAGAAAAGGACACACTTGCAGAATAGTCGATTGATTATATCTGCCTAGACAGAGTAATCATCCCTTAATAATTCTGCATCACTAAGGTTTGTCAGATAACTCTGGGCCAGAAGGCTGAAGATTTGATGCTCCAAAGTTCGCTAGTATAGGGGCTTTTCGGGTGTTCAGTGGTCTCTATAAATTGGCTAAGTTTTAGAAGCTATGCTTAGTCTTCCCATAATTTTAGTTAACTCAGTCATTCTGGACTTCTGACAGGGTTGAAGACCTATAGAGCATTTAGTTTGTAAACATGGAGTTTTTGAAAAAGGCTACGTCCACACAAAGCCTTTTAAATGATCACATAAATGATCACTTGGATGAGACCTAGGTGAGGGCCTAGATAAGTTGGTGGACAGTGACACTGGTTTGTCTATGTTTCTGGTTAGACATGAGGACACTCTGCCTCTGATGTTTCATCCTACCTGCTGATGCTTGGCGCCCGGGACATAGATGTTCTTGTTGGCCTCATCACAGAAGCTCTTCTCTTCTCCATAGGACACTTGTGGTTCACTCTGCTCCACCAGCAGATTTCTGTTCCCGCTCTGCAGCAATATCCTGACATTGTCTTTCAGTTGAGAACATTCTCTAAGGAGTTGGCAGTGCCTGGTGCTGAACCACAAACAAAGTGGTGATTCCCAGCCAGCTTCCATTTGCCTGTCACTTCTCCCAGTACCATCATCCCTGCAAGTGTCCTAGTCCCTAGACAGCCTCAGACTAGAGTCCCCAGTATACATATCAGCACCAATTAGAGGCAGGTCACATCCAGAGACCAGCCACATTCCCCAGACTGAAATTACTTCTGTAAGAGTTGACAGCAAGCGGGTTTATGTCCATCAAGGAAGATGAAATGTTCCTCATGGGTGCTTATATGTCCCTGGTACTAGAAAACCATCAGCAGGTAGAGGGCAATTCCCCTCTGACAGAGGAGAGAAGACCCAACAGGAATACACTCTTTCCATTTTTGTCATGGATCTCAGATCTTTAAATCTATTGTCAGAGTCATAGAGGTTCAGTGTTGCTTGATATTCCCATCGAGGTGAAAATATTTTCTATGTAGAGGATCCTGAATTTGGTAGAATAAAGACTGAAAGGTCTTACAAACTTATCCACTTCTACACTCTTCAGACTTCGGACACCTGAGTGCAAGAGGTACAAATCCATGACCCTTGCCTCAAGGCAGGGTTCCTGTTAAGAAACAGTATAGAATCAGAGCCCTTACGTTTGTTCAAAGTCCTAGGAGGACAGAAGCATTCCCTGTCTAGTGCTGGGGTCTCAGCTTTGTCAGTCACTCACCTGTAGGAATATTTTTCTTCAATGAGGTCCTTGTATTTCTCCATGGCATCAATTACTGACTCTGTCATTTTCTGGATATTCATAATGGTCTTTTCGTGGTTTCTATTAATGATGTTGAATTCGATGTTCATCCTGTGTTAGGGCATGGCACACAGAGCAAATATTTCTGTAAGGGTCATGTGCAGAATGGCTGTATCCTGGACTACCCCAGCCAATAATATATGCCACAGCCTTGCTCTTTGGACATGGGGCCTATTGGTGCTGATTAAACTTATAATCCTTGGCACAGGACAGCAGAGCCAGGGGACCAAACAGAGGGAGCAGACCTCCAAGAGCATCTCATGTGAGCCTGAAGGAATACACTAGTTCTGTGAGAAGTTTCTCCTAGTCTCCGCCACAATCTTGGGCCCAATAGATTTTTCTGATGACTTTTCTTTTATTTTTAAGGCAGGTCTCTCAATCCTTGGTTTCTATTGTTACATGAATTCTCAGAGGACAAGAAGAGTATTTCCAGGGAGAGGCTTAATAACACTTCCTCCCCAGGAGATTCCTATGTGTCACCAGTGCAAACACAAAGAGCAAAGTACCCAGTTGAACAATTTGGTTGTCTACTGACTCAACACTATCCTGACCTGCAAACTGTGTATCTGACAAATCCTCAAACCCCATCAAAGGTTGCAGAGCCTCAGATCCTGAACAGCACAAACACAACTACATTCACACACATACACACCAACCCACCCACAAACACAATTAGAATGCCAACTAAATCCAGGGAGGTGCCATAGTCTCAGAGTATAAGGACCAAACTCAGAGGAAAGCAGTGATGACCTGCAGGCATTTCATTTACACACTGAGAGGCAGCAAATCTGACCAAGTCCTTCCAGCTGTGGACAGAACCAATCAAACTCCAAGTACCTCAAGGTCAAATATCCTACTTCACAACATCTGTCAGGGCTTTCTAACATGCATGATTAGAGGTGACACACTCCTTTGATGAGAGGAAATCTTGGGTTAATAGAGAGGGTACAATACAGTCAACAGGGGACTGAGCATAATTACTACCTGTAGTTCAAATCATTATAATTGTACAGGTTCAGCATTTGACTAATTTCTTCCTCCTCAAAGCTCATCTTCTTGATCTTCAATTTCAGTTCTTCCAATCTCGTCATCTCATTCCAGTTACTGATGGTGGAATTCTGGGATGATGTTTGCCTAGCAGAGTCTGGAGATGAATAAACACAAATGAATTTGCAGAGTGGATGGCCCAGGGGCAGCAGAGACCATTCTGTTACCAACAAAAGAAGGGTGAGGAAGAGGAAAGGCTAGAGACAGGGTGAATCCCAGAAGGAGCAGAAAAGCTATCTTTGAGCTGTTCTGCTCAGCTATATCCCTCTTCCCAACCACCATTGTCATACATATGCCACACTCTCTATTACAGAGAGTATTATGCACTGAAATCCATAATATGCCTCAGACATACAGACTTAGGGATCATTGTCAGCTCATATCAGATGTGATGCAGGTAAATCCTGGAGTTCACATTGCTTAGCACCATCAAGGTCTAATCATGTGTGTTGAAACCCAAAGTGTCTGAGACCCCACACATGACCAGTGTAGCATCCTTCTCTGTTCTTGTCCTCAGAGACTCCTTTAACCTGTAGTAATCTAGATGATGAAGGGCTTCAACTCCTACCAAGAACAGACACACTGTTAATCTCATAGTTCCTACTGATGGCATTCTTTGCCACTCAAAACGAAATTAAATAGCTCCCAGAAAAGTAGCTGCAGGCTTGTCAGTACCTGGCTCTCTGTCAAACTAATAATCAGAAATTCTTGACTATTGTTCTACCATTGAGAAATCCCAAGACTCCAGCTTGTAAGGCATACTCCTGGAAGGCCCAGGTCAAGCCTATTTCTTCCAGAAAGTTCCCCAACTCTACCCAGGACTCACTGTGCCTTCCCCAGAATGATTTCAGTCTTCCTTTCTTACAAGACAGGAGGCCAGCTTCTTTCTTACTGGGAGTGGTCTCTCCTTGATCACCATTCTCTTTCCGAAAAAGCCTAAGCAGCCTGGAAAACATGCCTGTTTGTGAACCAAAAGGCACTGAAGAACTATCCCACAGGCAGTTGTTGTCACCACAACACAGTTGACATCACAGAAGATTCTACTTCTTTCCTAGATACAAGAGAATGTCCAAGGAAGGCATTCCTGATGATGTCACTGGATACTGCCATGACCTACCTGCTAAATAGCTGTCCCCAAATTGTGCAGTTTCTGGGGTGCTCTTTCCTGGAGCCTCCCATATGACCCAGGGAATACCCTTTGGCAACTTCTCCATCCAAAGTTAGAGTTTTCTCTCTGCTTCATGACAAGTGAAGTGCTTCAGATGGAAAGAGTTGGTTAGGACCCTGACATGGGTACAAAAAAATTCTTTAGCACCCAAATCTCTAGAGACCATGAATGTGGGAAATTGTTCTCAATAATAAATATACCACCTGAGCCAATTCATGTGAAATACAGGCCACTTCCCGGGTTTTCCCTGTTTCCCAGAGGCCAATATCTTTCTCCTATACCTTTAACTGTATAAAACATGGATAGTATTTTCTTAATGTCCATTCCTTCATAGTGGGCATTGTTTCCATATACACATTCATGTGTTTCACAAAATCTCTGGTTTACAATCCTATCTTTTGCAAGGAAAGCTCCCATTTCTTTGGAACATAGGGGCTCAACTAAAGGTCAAATGTAAAATTGTAAACTTTTTCTTCTTCAAAGTATTAAGGTGCACATCCTTCCTTTCTCAAATACAAACAGACAATTGTATAAGTGGCCGTCAGTGAGCAAAGGTCAACCTGGACGGTGCACTACTACATTGTAGCCTCATAGCTGTCACTTCTCCAATAACTGTCTTCCTCAATTCCCAAGTCCAGGCATGAGGATGTTGGGGGTTGTACCATGACACTGTACTCATATCATACATAAGAATCAGGATGCTAGGCAGGGAGTGGGATGGCCTGAGGTCAGGTTAAACCTCAATTGTAATGGGCCCATAAGTTCAGGAGGGAGTCCCTTTGGCATTGTGGCTTCTGCATTCTTATCCTGGATGTGCTGAATCTGTGCTATAATGCCACATAACTTCACAGATGTAACAGTGTAGTCATGTCTGGCTTTTGCGGGGTGACATGTGCCTTTGACTACTACCTTGAGCCACATAATATCACCATGCAAAGCTCAACAGAAGAGGGGAAGATTGTTGATGCATTAGAAGTTTGAGGGCCTTTTCTTCCCATTAGGGCACATGTTTTCCCAATGTGATTTCTCTTTTGAAATTTCACTGATGGTGTCTTGGTAGTTTCCTGCCCTGAAGGTTCCTGGATGCCCCAACAATGGGCCAACTGGATTCAGACTCCTGTTTACCAAAAGAAGGGTTGCTGCAGAATTATGCCATGGCAGCAGGCAGGTCAACTAGGCTACTCTTATGTCCAGCACACCTGGTACAGGACTGGAGGCCTGAGCTATCTGGGGAAAGGAAGCAGCACACAATATCACACAGCAATCTCTGCTGCAACTGCTACAACTGCAATAGGAGTGTATGTCTTTTTGTTTTATATTATGAATACCTACAAAGCTGTTCATTGTTAATACATGCCTTTCATCCCAGCACTCAACAGTTTGTATTTAAAATTGTTGTGGTTAGTATTCCTGTTGTTTGGTTTGGTTTTTGTTTTTAATTCCTGCAGCTAATTGCACGGCACCTAGAATGTTAAACCCATGTATGTAAAGCTGTATTATTTATGTTAGTCAATGATTTTATTCTTAGCAACCACTCCACAGATGATTCATCCCAAAATTCAATTTCAAGTCAGGAAAACAGTCATAGAGATGTTAGTAAACTTGTATGGTCTACCCAACACATCACGACTATAGGATGACATCCCATTTTTGGATTACCTAAGAGATTGTTTTTGAGATGACAGGCCTCTGCATAAGTCTGCATTTGGATGGCAGAAGGCCTGGAATGGCTGAAAGAATGTCTGCTCTCTGAAGGCCATGTCTGGCCCTTTAGTGCCTCTGCAGCCTGAGGCAGACATCTGCCAGGAACCCAGGAAAACTTGGCCAGGGTTTGTTCTGGACTGCATTTTGGATGAGCCCTGAGACCTGGGTGAACAGAGGCCTCAAGAGTTCTGGAAAAGGTGAGCAGAGTCCATTGGGCTGCAAGTCCTCCATTTTATTTATCTTTGCTGTGTACACAGTATATGTAAATGACAAAGGTATCCTGCTGTACAACATCTAGTCACTCTAGATGTTAAAGTGTTTGCCAGTGTATCCACCCTAGAGTTAGTAGAGCAATACATTTTCCCATTCTGTTAAAGAATGTAATATAATTTTTGTATGAATATATTTTTTACTTATTCACTTTACATGCTGCTCAATACACCCCTGTCACCCACATTTTCCCAATACGCCTGGCACCTTCTCTGAGCAGATGAGGGCCAGATCTCTCAGGACCTCCCTTCTTCTACCTAACCAAGTTACCCTGTCCTGAGGAAAGGTGCTGAAGGAGATGGAAATGGATGCCTTCTACTTGACTTTCTTCTTGCTCCACTCCACTGTCTTTGGGAAGTTCATGCAGAACTAATCTTGAACTTGGTACTTCATTCAGATGCTCCACAAGAAGCATTGACTCTGTGAATATTCTTGAGAGGATATTTCCATCAAACCTACTCCCACTAGTATCCTGACAATGACAAAGGTAATGGGATGCTGGACCTCTATTGCAGGAATTTCCAACTTGGAAGGTCAGTATGAAGTGAATCTGGTTTATTTTTTTAATTCTTTCTAAAAATTGGATATTTTGTTTGCATTTCAAATGTTTTCTATTTCTAGGCCTCCCCTTAGAAACCCCCCTATTCCATCCCACTCTCCCTGCCTCTATGAGGGTGCTCCATGAACCATCCACTCCTCCCGTCTTCCCCCCAGCCATGGTATACCCCTACACTGGACACTGAACACCCCCCTGAGTTACATTCCAGGCCTGTAACTTCATTCATCTGCGACAACAGCTACAAGACAAAGGGCAAATGAGACTCAGTAGTCAGTTTGGCTGCTACAAGGTTGGTCCTTGAGAATGGCTTACAGAATGCTTTCAAGACTAGGGATGTCTATCTGAAAGAGAAAGAAAAAAGGCCTTAGTCCACACTGCATACTCAGGAAAGTTTAGTAGATGAAAGAAGATGTCCAGCTGTTTTTCGCCTACACAAATGGCAGTAGTGAGAGCCAGGTTAATCTGCCTGGCTGGTAGCATTCATCAAGAGTCAAGCACTGTGCTGAGGACCTACAAGTAAGTAAGCCCCAGGCTCCTTGCACAGAATGGACAGATGGACAAAAGACTTATATCATATGATAGTGACTGTTTTTCTGTGTGTTTACAGGTGTCCCCTCTGTGTCAGCATGAGCTTAGAAAGAGTTGACCAACAGTGAGTAATTGAACCCCTTCCCTCAATACTTCTCACGTTGCTGATTAAAAGCCATGGTTTGACAGCATCAGTTTGGGGAGGCAGGGGATTGTTTTCTTTACACATGAAGTTTCTGACTCACTGTTAGTCTCAGAAATCAGATCTGTTCCAGCGGAACTTCTCAAGACTGAAGCATCCACTGGAAGAAATACTTCCTCAATACACTCTGAAGTCTACTGTGGTTAAAGATCAACATCAACCATCGCTCGATCCCCCTTCCGAGCTTTGCACAGGCATGCCCTCCACTAGAGGCATGTGACCTCTGCTTCAGGCTCCATCCTGGCACAATAGTTTGAAGCTTCATCCCAACACTGTTCAGCTGACTTTTAAATGGTGTTTCCTTCCTCCACCTCTGCCCCTAAGAGGACCTACTTAATTGGGCATTTCATTATTAGGCATTCCATGCCTAATCTGCATGGTTATCTGGCATGAGAGGTGACAGATCTCCTCCAAACCTGACAATCTGTGATTCTAGGGCATAATCTTGAACCCACAAGAGTACTGCATGGGTGCCTGGTGACCTAAGAAAACTAGCATGCCATCTTCAGGCACCTGTACCTAAATGAAGGTCTCCAGTAACTTCTGTCTCTGGTTTGGGGTAATCTCTTTCAATGAGAAACCACACAAGTCTGGAAGGACAAAGATCGAATGTAGGGACTGGAGAGAAGTCTCTTCATTAAGAGCATTTGTCCATCCACAATAGTACCCAGAGGGCAGTTAACAATCCTATTACTCTGGCTCTAGGTGGAAGGAAATGCCCTCTTCTGGCCTTGGGAGGAATTGCATGTGAGTGGTGCACAGACATCCAGCAGAGAAAGCTACATATAAATAAAAGAAAATAAACAACAACCCTCCAAAACCAAGCAAAACCCTAAAAGCTCTGAATGTGTAGCCACACTAATATTAGATAAGAATAAAGCCACGTCTCCACATGTCTGGGTTTTCTCAACATGAATATTTGGGATGTCTCAATCTGGGAAATCATTTCAAGTTTACAGTTATTACAGAGGCTGTATTTCAAGGAAATGAGAGGCAGATAGTTCTGTATCTCCTGGTTTCTTGTATACACCCAGAATGAATACTCCTTTCCTAAGAGGCTTTAGAATAATACAGTTGTGACTCTCATTAATTTGGTCTGCATGACTAGTTCAGAAACGTGTGAATTCCTGCACCATATTTTAGGGGTTTCTAAGTATATGACCTAAAGGATAGAGTATGGATACATTTTTCATTATTAAGTGGGTATCCACAGAGTAGGTCATGACATCCATGCCCCCTAAAAAGTACTGTGTAGAACTGGCTGGCTGGAAATTCACCATGTAGCCCATGGTGCCTGGAGCTCATAGATATCCATCTCTGTCTGTGAATTCTGGGCCTACAGGAGTGTGCCAACACACAGCGGTCAAAAAGTGAAGACTTGGAAACTGATTTTTTAATTCACAAAAATGCAGCCATTTCACTTAATAGGGGCTTAAAGGAATCTCTAATCAGCTAGATCAGTATAGTCAGTGTATATTGCCACAGCAAAATACCAAAATAATGACCAGAACAAAAGAAAGAAAAATAAATATCAAAACCACAAACCAATGGAACAAAAAGCCTAAACCCCAAACCAAACCAAACAAACCCAAACCAAAATCAATCAATCAATCAAACAAACAAACAATCAAGATGAGCAGAGTTCTCTTGCTGCAGTTGCGCAGCACTGAACTAAACCATGTGGACAGCCCTGAAGACAGGGTGTAAAGGCAGTTTTAGAGGTAATAGCCTATCAGGACAATGGTTCTTAGGCTTTTTTTTTTTTTTTTTTTTTGGCTTTTTAGGTGCAGCCTTCCCAAAGCTAAGGATTAAAGGTGTTATAGGCTTTTGAGCAAAGACTTTTAACTTTAGTTAACTCATCTCCTCTAAAGATTATCAGATGCCAGATCAAAAAAAGTATTAATTTTAACTCTTGAACTTTTTCTCCTGAATTCTGAGCCACTATGGATGTGCTTCTGCCTTCTCTGAAGTCCTGCCTGGTGCAAGCTCAGCAAGAGGGGTATCCCACACACCTCTGTGTACAAACAGAATTCTCTTGCCTATCTGGACCCTCATGTTACCTCTGCTCAAGTAATTCTACTCCTAAGAAGATGAATTTCTTGATGTACACCAATAATTTTGTAATGTAATATATAATATAATGTACACAATATAATATAGACTATAATTTCTACCATCCTAAGGGTTCTTGATGCTTTGTTGTGGATACTCATAGCTATCCTCCTGTTTTTTCTGACACATCCAGCACACATCCGCACTGACCTGGATATGCTATTGCTTCCTTGGCTGTGGAATGGCTGTTGAGCCTAATTCTCTTAAAGCTTTGTTCATTCCCAAGTAGGCACTTTTTACACTAGTTGCAAATAGGTTTCTTAGGTTCTTAGCTTGAACTATGATACAAGTTCTTACTGTTCCCACACAGGTATGTCTAATAATGACCTGGTCCAGACCTATAACATTGAGAAATGAATAGTGGCAGTTAGCCAGTAGCAGCAGAATTCTCTGAAATGCTATTTCACAGTAAGTTTTACAATTACACTTTTGAGATGATCCCTCTGAAACTCTAATATGTCATCATTTACCAAGGGCATTTTAAGAGTGGAGCAGGAATCCTAAGTTCTGTCTGTGACACTGGGTTTAACTTAATTGTGGATGATGCACTTCATATCCTGGACACATCCTTCATGACACACACAATGGACAGCATGTATCTAGAAGAGTCCACAGTACCTCATGCTCCATAAGTTTAGGAGCACCCATCTTGAAAGAGAGCATTACCTCTTCTGTTATACACTGTTAGCACACCACATAACCCCCAACTTAGACCATTTGTAGACATCCTTGTGGTTCAGATTAACCACATACTATCTATCATTATTCTCTCCAGTGGGATTCATGACTGCATGGTAAATAGTTTGCAGTGTCCTTAGGTTCTTTTTTTCCACCAAGATTCAGCAAATGTTGATTAATCTGAGAAGCTGACTTTGTCTTTCACATTGATATTTTGGCCATCTGAGGCTCATGTATGAATCTCATCAGCTGCAGGTACAACACTGGTTGAAAGCTCAGGTTGTTCTCCCTGAAGGTCATGTTTGTTGTTGTTGTCCAGTTGTACTGTCATGAGATTCACAAGTGAATCCCATATATGATTCCTTTATTCTTAGCTGGATCTCATCAGAATTTCTGGGTCTGGGAGACAACATCTTTGCCCTGAATGTAGTTCATCATGCTGCCTCTGGATACTTTTGAAATGGCGCCTTCTGTGCACATGCCTTTAAGCTGGCTTCACATTTTCTAACAATACTCAACATAGTTCTTGAGTGTCAGGGAGTTACCTGAAAATTTCCAAACATGTAATTGTTACTTCAGACAGGGTTTAACATTGTGTGGTATTTCATAAAATACACTTTATTGACCTAAGGGATGCTTTTTGATAATTTATTGCTCTCTTCTGGCATAATATATAAAGCATTTGATATTTGCTCTGTGAAGAAGAATTAAGTCTAGCGCAGGCTATTCCTGTAATATGTTGACCACTGTGTGATTCTTTCAGCCAACTCTTTCATGCCTGTGTGCTAATTCAAGATTCAACAAATCCATGGGGATTATCTTCTGTCCAAAGAGGTCAAATGTACTCAAAAGTACATAGATACACACACACACAAACACACACACACACACACACACACACGTATTCAGACCTACAGATAGACATATCCATATTCACACAGTAAATGGTTACAGCAAAGCTCCAACATGCAAGCTCTAAGTATTCCACACATATATACATACATAAGTAACACAACTGGTAAAGAGTAGAAACAATGTTCCAACCCGCTGTAACACAACCTTCACATGTACACACATGGTCGATGGATGGAAGAGACAATTCTCCAGCCACACCACACCATGCTTTATTCTTTCCTCCATTGTTTATATGTCCCAGCAAATTCTTTCAAGCTGTATACAATTACAATGTGATTGTGTTTTAGTTTCCTACCAGTAAATGATTATGATAAAAACAATGTGTTAATACATCATTAGCATTAAAGGAAATAACATTACGTATTAAGGTAAAAAAACAAATTATTTTTAAAAACCTACTTACATTCATAACCAAGCAACTTATTATAGATTAACAAAGTGTAAGCAAAGAAGGCAAATTTCTCAGCTAGTTTCTCTTACTGAAAGGCAGCAATTTGTTGTAATAAAAAAAAAGAAGTAATTATTTTATTATTTATTTTAAAGTAATCTTGTAAAATTCTTAAAAGTATCACAAATGTAAACATTTATATAAAAATCAGTCATATCTACCTTAAATCCTCAAAATGTGTATCTACTCCTTAGCAATTCTTTATAAGTCCTATCAGGAAGCTGAGGGCAAAATAAGGGTATACAAAATCAATTAGCCCCCTTCCACCCTCAGTGAGAGTCCTGTAAGCCAGTGCTACCATGGTTTTGTTCTCTGAACAAAAAAGGTCCATATCTTTAAGTATGACTTTGATCTTCATGGTGTTCTCTAAAGTTTTCATATCAGAGTCAGTAGTACCAAACATGGCTACAGACCTTCACTAAAATCTTTATTCTCCCAAAGTTTTTCTAAGGGTGGTGGTCATTGTCAACAATCTACATATTTTTCAGGGTGGTGACTGAATCATGATGTGCTCCACCAGCAATGCCTGAAAGAAATCAAGCATTAATATTGTGAATGCCAGAGACACTGTCAGGTGGGGGACAGGAAGCACCCATAATGTTTTCAAATAACTCATAGATTCAGAGGGTTGTGAGGGCAAGAAGCAGAGCAGTACTTCATAACAGCACAATGTCCAATGTCATCTTAATTGTCATGCCACAACAAGGCCTACCCCTGTGGCTGTGGTAACCCATGGGCTGCATTCTATAAGTTTTAAGTTATTTGTCATTCCTCCTGCATGGCTCTTGGCCAGTCACTTCACTCAAGCTGTGAAACTGGGGAATCTCCAGTTGTTTGCCTTTGGAAGAGCAAACCACTAATACAACAGAGAGAGGAACTGTCCTCATCTCTAAACTACATTATCTTCAGCAACACTTGTGAATAATATGGGGTCTACTTCAACACAGATTGGAAGAGGTAGTATGATGCTATTGGTGTTTACTCTGTCAGGGTAGCATCATGATAGCATCACAGTATACCATGCTGGATTATCCACAACATATGGAGATCTGAGAACCAGGCAAATGTTAAGAAACTCTAAAAGGACAAAGATATAGGGGACCCACTTGGTTTTACCCTTCCTCCCAGCCTGAGCTCTTAAGTTCTTTTGGAGGACACTCAAGTAATGCTGCAGTTTTACTGCCAATAGGTGACCAACTCCTTCTGCTTCAGCAGGTACTGCACTCTTTCCTCCAGTCTGTCATGCTCTTGTTCAGTAGATAATTGTGACTTGATGGAGGATTATAAGCACATGTGTGTGTGTTACAGTGTGATTGCACAGATACATGTACACTTGTGAACATACACAACTACATGTATGAACACAGAAAAGCACAGTGCATTACAATCATATGTTCAGTTTCCCATTAATGCTAATGCAAGTGGCTATAACCTGCACTACTGTAGAAAATAAAGTTAACTTTTGTCAGATGGAGAAAGATCACAATGGGAGGAAGAGATAGAGAACTCTGACAAAGTGCACAGTCAAGTGGACTCATGGGAGTCCTTTCCTTGCAACAAGGCACACTTAGCAAGTTCTCCAGGCTGTATAGGAAAGGCTTAGTTTCCCAGCAAGGACCAGCCCCTTGCTCTCACACACTGCTTCCCTCTTCCTTTAAGAGAAACAGTTTTCTCCAAAAGGAGCTCTCCTAACCACAGAGCAATGAGGTCAGGAAACTAGAAAATCTTCACAAACAGGAGGCAAAGTAAAATTTTAATCCCTGTAAGGTGATTTTACCAGGGATTTGATTGGCTAACAGAAGGCTGATGATCTCATGGCCAAATGATGTATGATTTCATACCAAAATATATTTCATGGAAGGGCTGGACCACATTGTACATTTTAATTCTTTGATTGAAGAACATTGAGATAATCTCAATTTGGGGCTGCTCTAAGGAATGCTGCTAAAATCCAAATATCCCCTAGTTTCTCTGTGGACACCCACTTCTCATTCTGGAATCACTGGGTCACCTGGAAACTGCAGTTCAACTTTCTGAAGAATGGTACATGACTTCTGGCAGGGCTCTACCATGCACTGCCAACAGCAATATATGAAGGGTCCTCATCTCCCCCAAATTTCCAAGAAGTCAATTTTAACACAGTGTGAACAAGTTTGGGATAAAAGAAGGTACTGAGTGCTGCTGACAGAGAGCTTTAGTGTATCAGGAGCCTAAGTGGGCTGCACTGCACTGAGACAGACCTGTTCTCACACCTCACCATGGCTATGTGAATTCCGCTTGTGTTGGAAGCACCTGAGAACACACTGCTACTCTAATCTCTCAAAGAACAAAATCCAGGCCAAGTTCTAAAGACAAGGATAACTGATTCAGTGTTAGGCAAAGGTGGAAAGAAAATGCTAGCTGGCATTGAGGATTAGAAGAAAACAGGCTGTAGGGGAGAAACAGTGAACCTCTGACCATCCAGTGAGCTGTTACCATTTACCCAGGACAGAGAAGGGACACAACTTCCCAGCTACCCTTTCTGCCTCCCCAGGACCTTGATTTGCCACAGCAGCCTCCTCCTAACCTTTGTGTACCCCATTCCTTTGGTTTCCTCCAAATGATTGTATTGTAAATGAACATTTTTTTGCCTCTACAAACTCCTGAGAACTTTTATATTTACAATTACAGGTTTTGTTTGTTCCAGGGTGGACATGTAAAAAGTTGGGTGGCTTCATGCAATGTTTGATACAGAGTGGTAAAAACCTGAGTGGCCATAGTACTTTCTCACCTAAGGTGGGTACAATCATTGTTAAAGATGTTCCTTCCATGAGCAAGTGAACATAAACATGTGCAGAAAACCACAAACATGTGTATGAGAAAATACATAGAAACACAGACAGACAGACAGACAGACAGACAGACAGACAGACAGAGAGACACATACACACACATTCAAACATACAGAAGCAACCACAGCCACAAAAGCTCATACAGGCATCCACACCTACACATATACTCAACATGAGGACACAGATGCTCACCCATACCTGGGAAAGAACATATATGTGAATGCATGTGTGCTCATACACACATACAATATTGTACAAAGACCTTCACACATGGCCATATGTGCACACACAGATACACACATTCACAAAAACACATAGAGAGAGGCTCCCATCTATACTCATATACCCACATGAACACCACTGGTAATGCACTAAGATCAAGAATTGAAAAATGAGACCTCATAAAATTGCAAAACTTCTGTAAGCCAAAGGAGACTGTTAATAGGAAAAAAATTGCAACCAACAGATTGGGAAAACATCTTTACTAACTCTGCATTTGAAAGAGGGCTAATAATACAATATATACAATGAACTCAAGAAGATGGAATTGAGAATCAAATAAGCACATTAGTAATTGGGATACAGAGTTAAAGAAAGAATTCTCAACTGAGGAATACCAGATGATGAATAAAGAAATGTTCAACATCCATGTATTTGATGATATTTTTTTAATTTGGTTAGGGCGTTGTTTCTGTTTTTGCATTATTTCATTTATGTGTATGGGTGTTTTTATTGCTGTATGTCTGTACACTACATGCATACAATTCTCTCGAGGCCAGAAGAGGTCAATGGATTACACCTGGAGCAGAAGTGATGGAGGATTTTTTTTAATTTTTATCTTATGTGCATTAGTGTTTTGCCGGCATGTATGTCTGTGAAAGTGCCAGATCATGTAGTTATAGATGGTTGTAAGTTGGCATGTGGATGCTGGGAATTGAACCTGGGTCCTCTGGAAGAACAGTCAGTGCTCTTACCTGCTGAGCTATCTCTCCAGCACGGGAGATGGAGGATTCTAAATGCCACTCTTTAGATCTTCTAAGAAACAAAGTCTCAAATGGATAAGCCATCTATCCAGCACATGCCTGGACTTTTGTCCTTCCTTGTGTGGTGTATCAGCTGCACTTGATCACACCCAACCAAAGACAGAAGATTCTTGAGACCTCTAGGGTCACATACTTGGGGTAGGCATGCTCAGTGTTTAAACTCTGAGGCCTGCATGTAGGGCATTAGAGTGGGTTCCTGATCATGCCTCAGGATCTCTTTTTGTCAGGGTTGGAGCAGATCTCTCCTGTCTCATCCTGCATGACAATGCAGATTAGGCTTTATTAGATGAATTGCAGAATTGAAAACTCTCCTAAAGGTGGAGGTGGTAAATAAATCATGTTGAAGTACAATCAAAAGAGTGTTTAGATTAAGCTTCAGACAAGCCCAGGAGGATGGAACCTGCAGCAGAGGATACAAGTCTGTGATGGTAAATATTTCAGTTCAAGGCTAGCAGGGAGAGGGATGGTAGATGTTGCCTGTATCTTTGCTCTACCTACTGCCTTTACTCTGGGTAGTGACTGTGCTACCAGGCCCCTCCTTGCTTCCCTCAAATCTGAGGCAAACACAAACACAAACACACACCCACACAATTTTACAAAAATACTTTATCTCAAAAAGATTAGGGCACCACAAACCCACCATGACCTTCTGTTCTTGAGAGTATATTGATCTGTAAGTACAACCAGAAGTTAGAAATGTATAAGGCATTCAGTGATTAGTGACAGGCTTTGGTCCTGGCTGAACCCCAAGGCTGTACAAAGCATTCCTGATCTGCTTGCCATGCTATTTTCTTTCCCAGCAGCCACATCTGCTGCTCAGTGTCATCATGATTTTCTCCAATGCTGCACAGCAATTGTCCTGTCATCTCCTTAAAGTCGGAAGTCCTACTGAGATTTGTTGAAGGTTTCCTCTTATTTTGTGTCAATAATCAAAGGAAGGTAGTCTAGAATAAAACCTGCAATGGGGTCATCTCCCGTTAGATCACTTTTATGCCAGCTAGCAAAAGACAAAGTGTCTTGCCCTTGATCTTCACTTATTGCCAACCCTGGTTATGCATGCTGACCTCTGCAGGAGTCTTTATACTAAAGGCTCACCCCTATATTCTACATTCATTGACTCAAAACTCCAAGAATGTGACTGAGGCATAGGTGTCTTCAACAAAACTCTAGTGGTCATTCTAATGCTCAGGCATTGCTGTAAGGCACAATATTACCTTCTCCCTCATTAGAGCAGTATTCTCTAATACCAAGAAATACAGATTTGGTGCAAATTAATAAGAGGTCATCAGGACTTTGAGACAGTTGGTCTATGGAGGAAAGGGCAGGATTAGCAATTTTGCATCTGGCCCTCTTCAGGGGTGTTGATCTTTTCAAAAATTTAAAAGCCCTTATACAAAGAGCAAAGACACAAGTCTGGTGTATTTTAGAGGAAAAAAAACAGATCCTCTGTCAGTGGAAGCTGACATCACTGGTAGTATGGTCAGCGAGCACCTCGCCATCAGATCCCATGGTCAAGGAGGTGAGTCCCGGGTCTCCTTTGCAGGCAACTTGGTCCTCTCATCCGCAGGCCTTGGGAATCTGCTCCGGGCTGAGGAGGGATGAGGCAGGTCTCAGGAGTGGGCAATCGGGCAGTGGTACTCCAGGCAGCCCAGGTCTGATCGCCCCTTCAACCCCTCCCGGCTCTAGGCAAGCCCCTCAGGGAGCAGGTCTCTTGGTCCTGGTGCTAGAGCATAGGGTGCTGGTCAACTTTGCAGTCAAACTGGGTTCCACCACTAAAGTTTGCCAACTTGGCAGTTTCCAAACGTTTGCCTAGATGGATGAATGACTGGTACCTCATTGTGCCATTTGGGCTGGTCTCCTAAATTGTGGATTTTCTTTCATTTATGTACTTGAAACACAGGTCCTACTCTTTCAGGATCTGGGTAGGATTCAGGGTTTCTCCAAAATAGTCAATACTTTTAAAGAAGGCACTCTGGTGAAAGCAACTAACAGGCATTTGTAGTGGTGGAATTTAAGTCCACTTCAAATTTGGTTATGCTGTTCCCTTGGGGTGGGGCATGCATCCACATCTCGATATTAAATCAAGGCAATGTATTTAATATTAACATTAAGCACATGGGGAAGTAACGCTTTAAGAAACAGCACTTCTGTGAACAGCTTCCCATCTTCCAATACTTAATTGTGACAAAGCAAAAATACATTTGAAACACTCATGAGGCATGTGGTGAAAGCCACTATGTATTCCAGTCATTGGGTTTCTTAGAATCTAAACTCCTGGCCATACACACGAGTCTGTGGGGCTGTGTCAACATTTAGTAGCAACAGCAAGCCAGCCATCCTATTCCAGCAAAGCAGAATTCACTGTTTAACTTGGAAGGAGGCTGGTGCGTGTTGGTTCAACTCTGGGAATTCTTGACATCTCTGCACTATGATGTTTCCTGCTGGGTTTGTTGTGCAGACTGATGAAACCTTCTCTCCTGTAGAAGTTCAATGATAGGTTTAGCTAATGTCTGGTGAAAGAAGGCATGTTTCATTTAACTGGTACTTTGGTTTCTCAGTTGTTTTAACTTAGCAAACATGTTAATGGTATCACTTTATTCTCTTCCACTGGAGATGATATCAGAAGAGGACTGTAACTTATCAACTAGATTTGGCTGCCATCCCTAAGCAACTCAATGTGATCACATGAGTTAACTCTTGATGGCCAGGCTTGTGTCAGTTGCTTGTTTCTATAACCAGAGGATGGCTGTTACATGGGACAATCAAAACAGATTTGTGTATCTAACATTCCAAATCAGCACTTAGAACCACAAATATTTTGTGTGGTAGGGCTTTTTAAAATCTGTGGATTTTAATATGTAACATACAAATGTAATAATTTATATAATCAAAATAAGAGACCTTGCAGATAAGATAAAAGTTTAAACAGGAAGCTCATACAGGCTTTGCTTACACTTTATATAAATATGCTTAGCCTGAAGATAATTTAATATACATATTATGACTTACTGTCAGATATGGTGGTACACGCTTTTAATTCCAGCACTTGCAAGGCAGAGACAAGTGGATCTCTGAGTTGGAGGTCTGCTATCCATAGCAAGTTCCAAGTCAGCAAGGACTATATACTGAGAAGCTACTATAGAAATGTACAATTAGAATATATTTACTATGCCTGACATTTCTGTGCAAACCCTCATGTGAGGTCCACTTGTGTTTCCATGAAGAGACTCCAGTTTTGCACTTTGGAGCATTTCAACACTGTGAGTTTTCACGTGAAACAGGAAACAGGACACCCTGGGGAAGTGGACATGAATGGAACCTAAGGGTAGATTTATCATGGAGAAGAATCTCCCTCAAGCAAAAACCCTAGACCTTAAGGTACTAACAAAGATGAGCTGCCCATGCCAAGGCCGGAACCAACTCTCCCGTCCAAAGTGCTTGCCTTGTAATGAAGCAGAGAGAAATCTCTAGCTTTGAAGGAAAAGTTGTCAAGGAGTATCCCCTGAGTCGAAAGAGAGACTCCAGGAAAGGGCACCTCAGAAACTGGTCAATGTGGGGCAAGCTGGTCAGCAGGTAGGCCATGGCAGTTTCCAGTGACATCATCAGTAGTCACTTCCCTGGACAATCTCTTGTATCCAGGAGAACCCGAGAATCTTCTGTGATGTCACCAGTGTTGTGGAGACAACAACTGCCTGTGGGGTATTCCTTCAGAGCCTTTGGGTTCACAAGCAGTCATGTTGTCCATGCTGTTCAGGCTGTTTCATAGGGACAGTACAATACAACAAGAGACCAGACCTAGGCAGAAGGCATTCTGTAAAGCAGGAAGAAGGAGATGGCCCTGGGGAAGACACAGTGAGTCCTGGGCAGTGCATGGGGAAGCTTCCTGGAGGAGGGGCGCTTGAGCAGGTCCTTACAGGAGAAGGGCTTAGTATCTGGAGTCTCAACATTTCTCAATGGCAGACCCAGAGTTCAGAATTTCTGATGATTACTTTGGCAGGGATCCAGGAATTGACAAGCCTTCAGTTGCTTTACTGAGAGATCTGAATTTCCTGCTGAGTGGCAAAGGATGCCAGAAGAAAGTTCTGTGAGAATAACAAAGCCTTGCTCTCAGGATAGAGTGCTGAAGCATTTCATCCTCAATAGATTCCTGTAGGTTACATGAATATGTGATGCCAAGAACAGAGAGGGATAATCCCCTTGTCAAGTATCAAGGTCTCAGAGACTTTGGTCTGGAACACACATGATGTGGGCTGAATTACAGTCTGGAATAAGTGTAGTAGTGTGTGGTATCTCATCATGCATTTAAGAAGCAAGGATAGGTGTTGGCTTGTGGAAGATGTTTCGTGCTGGTGTTTATGGTCAATCTTTTTTGTGCTAAGCAATACAGACTACATCTTCAGATATAAACTGACAATACCCTCAATTTCTTCTTGACTGGGAAAGCTTAAGCACTTCAGGGTTAGTGGGACTGCAGTAGGGACTGAGCCATATGTTTAGTGATGGTGGTTGGGAGCAGGGACATAGGTGAGGAGTCTAGCTTGAAGATAGCTTTCCTGCTCTTTCAGGAATTCACTGTGTCTCTAGAATTCCCTCTTCCTCAGGCTTCTCTGTGGGAGTAGGTATGGTTTCTCCTTTCCCTGTCATATTTTCCCTACAAGTTTCCTTGTGTTTCTCTACCTGAAGGGTCTGTTGGGAAACAGTCCTCCCAAGCCTACACCATCAGTGAGCAGGAGCAGAGAATGAAGAGGTTGGAGAAGCTCAAAAGGGACCTCGAAAGAATGAGTAATGAGAGAGATGAACTCCGGGGAATCCTGGCACATTATAATGTCAAAGATTGGAACAACAGGTAATCATTATGCCCAGTTCTCAGTTGACTATCTTGGGCCCTCTCTGTTGACCCTAGTTTTCAACATATCACAGGAGGCTACAACTCCAGGCTGTCCTCATGTCAAAATGTATTTTGCTATTGGATATTCAACACAGAACTTGAAGTTCAGACAGGAGGGAGATGGGATCACAAGCTCTTTTGATTCCTTCAAAAGAAAACTATAGCCTGTGGCATGACTCATTCAGGAAATAGCAGTATTAGTGTGTGAGCTCTTATCATGCATTTTAAGATGCCTGGACTGGTATTGCTTTGTGGGAGATGCTAGCTGCTGTGTGTCTATGGTGAATCATTTTTGTAATTTTCTGGAGCTGCTTTGGGTCCATTTAGTCCTGTTAACAACTGGGAGGACCTGGTTCTATATGCTGCCCTCAGGGTGAGTGGATTTCTCACAAGTCATCACTGTTTTTTTCAAATTCTTTTCAGTTTACACTGAGATAATGTCACATCACTGTATGTAGTTGACATTGTGATAGTGTATGTGTGTCTGTGTGTGTGTATGTGTGTGTGTGTGTCTGTATGTGTGTTTATGTATGTCTGTGTGTGTGTATTCCACTTAAGATCCAGGGATTCTGTGTATATGATGGGGCTGGAGACTTTACCTGACTGACTTTTTAGGTAATGATAGTGATGAGGCCATGGAGGGTCACTTGTAGCATCACAGCACATGATCTCTGTGCACACCTCTGATGGGCATTAGAAAATCCGGATATAGGCAGTAAAACCTTTTCCCTGTAAATACTGAAGTGTGGAATTTATGTAGTGATAGAACCAAGGATTGAGAAAATTTTGTCTACAAGGTGAAAAAGTGTCATCACAGGATTAATTTGGACTCAGGACTGTGGCATAGGCTCCTGGAAAGTTCTTGGAGACCTAATCTATTCCTTCAAGACCACTCATGGAGCCAAAGCAGGTCAGCTCCCATTTTTTAGTTCCCTAGGTCTACTGTGCCCAGATCAAGTGTAACAAGTTTAATAAGCACCAAGAGGACCCAGTACAAAGGCATTAGGTTGTGGCATATATGGGCTGGGGTAGTTCACAATTCAACTTGAATTGATGTAATCCTTGAATCCTTAGTTCACGGATTATTTGCTCCTTGGGCCACACACTTCCACAGATTCAACTTTAAGACGATCATGCTGGAGATGCAACATGACCAGGTGACTCGCGATCTCAAAAACATTCTGCAGCAGATCAGTGAGGCCTTGTATAAGTGCCAGGAGTTGACTAAAAAAATCAACTTTACAGGTGAGTGACTAACACTGTTGTTTCCCCAGCACTAGGCACAGAATGTGTCTGCCCATCATTTTCTTTAAAACAAAGTGAGGACTCTGGTTCTATGCTGTTTGCCTCTCAACAGGAAGCTTCCTCCCTCAAAGAAAGGCTCTAGGATTGTGATCTCTTGAAATCATTTTGATCAAGTGTGATGAGTCTGTGAGCCCCTCCAATCATTGTCCTTCCCAAGTCACTATCCTCTAAATAGAAAAGGTGTGCACCTTGATGGAGACATCAATCAACCTTGAGTCTCTGGGGCACTGAAAACACATTTACAGATCTGGTTTGCATGAGACACATAGAATGATGTGTATCTGTTGGGTCTTCTCTCTTCTAGAGAAGCTTTGCCTTGTCTCTACCTAGAGGTGGTTCTCTAATACCAAAGACATATATGCAATCATGGGTCCCATGTCCTCTTCTGGGAGATACATGAGTCCCTGTTGGTTTCAGGGATTTCAGAAGTACCTTGAGTCTTCTGGAATGTTGCTTTCTTCTGGATTTGACCTTCCTATATGTGAGGTCCCATGGCTACTCTGGTCTGTAGTCTGGGGCTGTCTGGGGATCAGGGCCCATGATGAGAAGGGATGGTACTTGGAGAAGTGGGAGGAAGATGGATGGTGCCTGGGAATAATCACCATTTCTTCTTTGTGGTTCAGCATCAGGAACTGTCACCTCCTGACAGAATCTCTTCATATGAAGAGTGAAGTAAAAATGCTCTGGAATGAAAACAGGCAGCTGCTTAAGGAGCAGATTACACTGGAAGTGTGTTCTAAGGAAACAAGGAGGCTATGTGTGGAGGCCAGCATGAAGATCTATGACAAATTTTCCAAGCATATCCAACAGGTAAGATGCATGGAGGATGCTTAGGAGCAGGTTGCCCTCATGTCTAACCATAAACAATGTCAAGCCCAGATAACCATCCTCCACCTTGTCCAGGCACTCTCCTAATTCTTATCCAGTTGTTCTGTGATCATTTACAAGACTTTCTGTGGAGTTAGGCTCTCTCAAAAACTGGATGATTGGCAAGCACACCCTCCTGATCAACTACAAGCAGAAGTTCATTAAGACAGATGGGGTGAACACACATTACACACCTACATGCCATTGTACTAGAGGGGTTCTATGTGGCTGCCTCCTTTGCAGTAGCACAGAACATTGAGTGATGAAGTCAGGGCCTGTAGCTAGTTTGCTTTGGACCCATGGCTCCAGCTGCATATGTAGGGGATGATGGCCTTTTCAGACGTAGGTGGGAGAGGAGGTCCTTGGTCCCATGAAGGCTAGATGCCCCAGTGTAGGGGGGAATTCAAGGGCATGTAGGTGTATGGGGGGGTCAGTGGTGGTACATCCTCATTGAAGGAGGAGGAGGGGGATGGGATAGGGAGTTTCTGGGTGGGGAAGATGAGGAATGGGGATAACGTCTGAAATGTAATAAAATATCTAACAAAAATTATTTAAGAAAAAAAGGTGGGGGGAGAGGTCTTGTGTCTTTTCTCTTCCTCAACCCTGCATTGCAACATGTCTCCTAACTGAGCCTAGACCTTGGTTCATACTGACAGAGCCTGACAGATAGCTCATCCATCAGTCCTGGTTTCTGTCATTGTTGCTAGAGTTCTTTCCTGTTGTTTGTATTCACGAGCTGACTGGATGAACAGGGATGTTTGAAAGACATCTCTCAGGCTGAGGGTTGGGGTGAGAGATGTGAGGCTTCAAGAAAAAGATTTCTCAAACTCTCTCAACCTAGTCTGCAGAAGTTACTAAGTTTTATTTAGTCCCCACGGGATGGATTACAGAGTCCTGTGTCTCACATGAAACATCAGATATTCACAGTCTACATCCCGTGGTTCCTCCTGCATTTTGGTCTCCTTACTGTTTCCTGCTCACTTATGATTTCTGGTATGTGTGTGTGGGGAGGGGGGAGTCATATGCATGTCTGTGACAATATGTATATAGATGTGCCTGTTGAGAGGCCAGTTAATTACATGTGGTTTTGATCAGTCTTTCTGTTTTGGTTAAGCTGTCTGACCAGCATCTTTGAATCTTCTGTCACCTCCCAGGCAGAGCTCCTCGAATTGCTTTGTCTCAAGTAACTGCTACAAGCTTTCATAACTCACAGAGAGGAAGAACATGGTTATATGTTTCATTGTTTTGAGTTTTCTTGTTGCTGTTGTAAGAAAACAATTTCTTAACTTAGAAGAAGCTAATGCTGTCTGCTCCGTGTGTCAGATACACAACTTGGCCAACTATGCCATCTTATGAGCTTTCTTGTCATTCAGCTCAAATCAGCAGGGAAAGGAGGAGGGCGTTTGTTTGCCAGGATGGGTCTTACCCAAGACACCAAGGCTCCACATAACCCACAGTTGAGTTAATCAACCCTTTATCAAACAAACAGAACCCATGTTGCCAACACTTAAAAGTCAATAATTTCACATTTAGCCTAGCCCACCCTTCTGAAATCTTACCATGTGACTTCAGTTTCTACTTCCCAGTCCTTCCTTCATTATAATTTCCTAGATCGGGGTTTGGAGGCCTACCCATGTGAGGAACAACCACAAAGCAGACATGTAACTCCTGTAACCACAGCAGGATATGGGGCACAAAGGGGTGCCCAGCAACAGCTGGCTGCACACATGAGACAAAAGGTGGCCCTAAGGTGGTCCTATTCAAAGGAAACTTATGGACCTGAACACCAGCCTCTTGTTCTAAGATGGGAGTGTGGGGCTCACCACAGTGTCAGTGTCAGTTCACTTTGCATCAAGGAAACATGAAACAGAGCAGCAGGATGACCTGCTGCTACACCTATCTCAATAGAACAAAAGGAGACAAATAGTGGTGTAAAGTCAGATTGTCAGTCATTGGTAGTGGGAAATCAAAAGTGATTTGGTTTGAGTTAAAATCATCCTCAAGGAGGGCTGGAAGAAAAGAGGAACTTCAGACATGGCTGATGATATAAAATGGGGCAGCCCTGTGAGAAGCCATGTCCAACTCTTCAGAAACTGTATAGTTTCTGTAGTCCCAATTGGCCCAGCCACTCGAGAACAAGAAGTAGGTGTCCACAGAGGAAATTATTGCAAATCATGGCTGTAGTGGTACTTCACAGAGCTGCCCTGAAGTAGAAACTATCCAGATGTTCTTCAGTCAAGGAGTGAACAAGTATACTGTAGTCCAGCCCTTCTATGGACTATTGCCTAGGGTGATCATACAAACCACCATTTGGTCTTGAACTAGTCAGACTTATTTTCCACAAAATATCCCAGACAGAATCTCCTTATGTGAAGAAAAGTCTCACTTTGCATCCTAGTTACAGAGATTTCCTAGTTGTCCAGGCTCATAGCTATGGTTACAAAGCCACACAGGCTGTGGAAAATGGAGGGCCTATTGGAAGATGCTGCTAACTTTAGAGTCCCTGGGAAACAGTGATCAAGATGCAGGAACAGGCTTGTCCACCCTGATCCCATGTGTCTTTGCTGGGAACCTAGCCGACTGTGCATAGCCTTAGGAACTTCCTAAGCAGGCTTGCATTCCAGGCCAAAACTCTATATTTCCATCCTTTGTTTATTAGGAAAAAGCATTTATTTTATTGAGCTGTCTATAGGCTATGCCTACTATGTTCTCGTCCCATTCAAGGTTTTTTTTTTTCTTTTTTTACTTTACTCAGATTATGTTTGTGAGTACACTGTCTCTCTCATCAGACACACCAGAAGAGGGCATCTGATTTTACTAAGATGGTTTGTAGGCTACCTTGCGGTTTTGGGGAATTGAACTGAGGACTTCCAAAAGACAAATCAGTGCTCCTAATTGCTGAGATCTCTCTACAGGATTTTTCAATTCAAGGGTTTATTTCTTATGGCTTTATAGTGTCCTGGATGACCTCTTATATTAACATGAACAGGGAAAGTCAAAATGTCCCTGCAACTGTATGTATGAACATGTGCTTGTGTGTGTTCAGGAATGTGTGTGTCTGTCTTTGGGTGTGATTGTGTGTGTGTTTATGTATGTGTTAGTGTGAGTGTGTGTGTGTGTGTGTATGTGTGTGTGTGTGTCCATTGCTGGGCTCAAACAATGCAGGATCATTTTGCTGTCTCTGAGATATGAGGTACTAGGATGGGATAGCAGGAGCCAAGAAGATTTCCTATACCTGTATAACTGTATTTTTGGGTCTCAGGCCTTCCACATGATTCTCTGCCTCAGTCACCTAGGAGCAGCTCAGAATATTGTTCTGATCTAGTTTAAAAGAAATCCTGTCCATGATCATTCTTGTGATCCACAGAGTTTGTGTCGATTGTGTACTCTTTCTTCCCTTCTGAGCTCTCTGGACCTAAGCCTATTGTCCCTTAAGTCACCCCACAAATAATACCACAGCAACTATAAATATAGCAGGGGTATCCTTTGTCCTTCATGAATATTTGTTTTAAAGTTCAAGGTTTTCCCTTGGGAAGATTTGCAGGCAGCACACTCTTGCTGATTATAGTATCTCTTCAGTGAGCATGGATTTCCTGTGAGATGGTTTCTCTGGGGAGTCACAGATGCAGGGGTTCAGGAACCTGAACCAGGCAGGTTCCTGTACTCCAGATATAATAAGACCCTTCACTTCAGTGGTGGATAGGTTCCCAGAAGGCCTCTGTATTGTGTTTGATTCAGACATTGCTACACAGTTATTTTTCAGTATAATATATATGGACCATTGGAGAAATGTGGTGTTTTATTTTAACTCCAGCACAGTGTGTAGTTCACTGTTCACTTTCAAGCCATTTTTTAAATCTGAGAAAAATCCCAGGCCCAGGTGCTCTGTGGCTCTTCTCCTTTGGGGATACAGGGAATCATCTTAGGCTGAAAGGTCATACTGGATTGTCCTGCTCAATAAAGCTGGTGTTTGCTGGATAGCTGACATGGCAGGTCCTCAACAGGCCTTTGTCTCTTCCTCCCCTAGGTCTGAAATAATCCTCCTGAAGCTCAAACAGGCAGACCAGGTCAAGATTTCCCTCAGACACACTCTTCACAAGGAGAACACATGTTGAAGTGATTATTACCATCGTTGGCAGACTTTGGACAATATGTCCAAGGCCAGTAACAGGCTGTAGGTCTGTGCTGTAAAATCTGCTGCTAAAGAGTGCTTCTTAGTTTAATTATAATGTTTTGGATTTGGTTAGAATTTTGATTGCTTTGAGTATATGGTTTCTTTGGGTTTTTTTTTGAAATTTTGTTGTTTTTTATTATTTGTTATGTTATTAATTTGTTGTTTTACTAATTTTATATACAATATATATTGACTCCCCCACTTAAAGTTGGTATTCAATAAATTTAATGTATTTTCGTGGATAAAAACGTAATCACCAATTTTTTCCTCATGAGACCTTCTGTATTCACATGTGTTTCACTGTCCTATAACACTGCAAGTATCAGGTAGGAATGGACATCTTCAAGTAGCATGTGGCTTAGGCTTCATTATTAGTTCCCAGCCAGTCACAGCTACACAGAAAATTGTGCTTTTGATATGGATAGTGTGTCAAAGTCTGTGGATCTCAACTTCATGATGAAAAATGTATCCATACTGTATCTTTGTTGTTATAAATTTAGCTATTTAAAAATGTACTACCATGTGGATGATTAAGTTGAATAAATTAGAAACACAAGTGTATTTCTCTAATACATCCCAAGAAATAAAAATATTCAATAAAGGAGTATAAAAGAAATCAGTAATCATGGAGCTGTATGCCTCTTGTTTTCTTGAAATATAGCATCACTTATGAATTCCCAACAGAGATAATGAATTTCAAGACCCTTTTGGAGATGTTGGTTATTTTTTTTCCAGGTTGGATTTTTTTTTGTCCTTTGTTTTTTTTTATTGTTGTTCTAATGATAATGATGGTTTCTTATTCTTTTTTGCTCTTGGTCTGGACAATGTATTTGATGCTTTTTATAAAAATTTGTTTTTTATAAAGAAAATTTGGAGGCATTGTTGCTGTTTTTGAGTTATTTCTTTTATATGTATGGGTGTTTTTCCTGCTGTAGGTTTTTGCACTACATCCTTGCAAGTCCCCAGAGGCCAGGCCAGAAGAGGTCAGTGGATTCCACCTGGAACTGAAGTGACAGAGGATTGTTAATCATTGCTCTTTAGGTTCTCTGAGAAACAAATTCTCAAGTGGATAAGCCATCTGTCAAACCACTGCCTGGACTTTTGTCCTTCCTTGAGTGGTGTATTATCTGCACTGGATCACACCCAACCAAAGAGAAAAGATTCTTGAGACCTGTAGGGTCACATTCCTGGGGTAGGCATGCTCAGTGTTTAAACTTTGAGGCCTCCATGTAGGGCATTAGAGTGGCTTCCTGATCGTGCCTCTGGATATCTTATTGTTAGGGTTGGAGTTGATCTCTCATGTCCCACTTCCTGCATGACAATGCAGATTGGGTTTATCAGATGAACTGCAGAATTGAGAACTCTCCTAAAGGTGGTAAATAAATCATGTTGAAGTACCATCAAAACAGTGTTTAGAGTAAGCTCCATACAAACCCAGGGGATGGAGCCTGCAGCAGAGGACACAGGACTGTGGTGGTGAGTATTTCAGTTCAAGACTAGCAAGGGAAAGTGATGGTAGATGTTGCCAGGATATTTTTCATGTGGTCTGGAAATTTCATCTGCCATCTTTTAGTTTTGAATTTAGCTTTATTTATAACTTAAAATTGAAAGTAGAATGCAGACATAGTTTTCTTTCTTTTTCTACGTTTTTTATTGAAAATGTTTTTAATACAATACATTCAGATTATGGTTTCCTCTCCTGCAACTCTTTTAAGATCCTCTCTCCCACTCCTATTGGAATTCACACATTTTCGAATCTCTCCTAGACAACAAATAGCCGTTTAGAGATAATATTGATCACCCAGCCTGCCTCCATCTTAGTCTTGAAAACCATTTTATAGTGAAGGAAAATTATTTTCATTGCTGTATAGGATTAAATATATCTCAAGGATTGGGCTATATTATTTAAACTTCTGGTGTATCAACTTTATTATAAAGATTCTAGCCAGCTACGGGGACACTGAAGGACAAGCTGGGTGCTCAGAACTGGACCCTTTTCCCTGTGGTTGTGTGGCTTATCCCACTCACTAGCAGTTTCTCTAACCCTCCTTTTAATGATTTTTCTTCCATCCTTAGAAATAGAAGCTGCAAGAGTCGATTTTACCACAAGGTGTCAGCCCAGGGTAACATAATCTTCAAAGGTCTTTTAAGCTCTGATGAAACTCAGGGAATTCAAAAATTATATAAGAAACATTAAAATATGCAGAACAGTGAAGTGCAGAAAATCTGTTTGATCCCAGCACTCAGGAGGCAGAAGCAGACTGATATCAGAAAGAGGGGCAGTTTGGGAACCAGGGTCACATTAAAAACAAGACCCAGACCTACCTTGGGAGTTACAGTGTTGAATCTGAGTTGAGTCTTCAGAACTCTGTAAAAGGGTCCGTGAAGTCAGAGCTACAGGTTTATTTTGAAATCTTCTCCACCCTTGCTTCATGTGACTGCCACACTGAGTTATCATCTGACCACCACGTGGGTATCATAGTATTTTTTCATGTCCCTCCAATAAATAAATCAATAAATAAATATATAAATAAATAAATAGCAAGATCTAAGCTAATCAAAGCTCATGATGACCCTGTCTCAAAAAAATAAAACGATATAAAATTAAATCGTTAAAACACCATTTGGCACTGTGTGGAAAAACAAGGATAATCATGGAAAATGTTGACAGGCATTTATTTTTCTTTACATTTCCTAATCGGCCTAGTCTGGGAATGCTGTGCATGAAATTCCTGAGATGCTGTTATTGAGATCTCAGTCAGTAATTTCCGAGGACGGCTTCATTTCAGAGGAGTAGATTACCAACTGACACTTTCTCTACTTCCTCCTTCTGAAATTTTCATGTTATTAACAGAAACATTTTTTTTTTTTACTTTTGGTTCGTAATACTTGAGTGCTCTGGGAAGCTGTCCTTAATAGAAGAGATTGGAAGGTGAGATGGGAAGGAGTAAATCTGGTGTAAAAGTCACTCACTAACTCAGATTCATTCTTTGACTGTTCTAACAGTTCTCTGGGAAACTGCTACATGTCTGGACACCAAGCACATGTTAGCTGCAGAGCAGGTGGTCTCCAAGTGTGACCTAGTATCACCCAGCAACCTGCAAAATGCACAACTGCAGATTTCTTCCAGACCTGATCCTGAAATGGAATGTATCCCAGGAGTCAGTAGGTTTCCATGGATCCCTCCAGTTAATTCTTTGTCGCCCTGCCTTGAGATGGATCACTACTGGGGACCCCTGCTGGCAGAAGCCAGCAGTTGGCATTGTGTACATGGAGGCCAAGGGGCGGTGTCTGCTGAGCAGGCTATGCTCTGCAGTGAGAATTAGGCTCCACATGGGACTGTTAGTCAGGACACCAAGTGCCTTGCCTTGGGATCCCACGGAGAAGTGGGTGAGTCCCAAGTCTCTTTCGCAGGCCCCATGCAACCTGCCTTTATAGGCCTTGGGAATCTGCTTAGGGCCTAGGAGGGGTGAGGCTGGTCTCAGGAGTGGGCAAGCATGCAAAGGTGCTCAGGGCAGCCCAGCTCTGAACGCCCCTTCAGCCCCTACAGGCCTCGGGAGGAATTGCATGCACGTGGTGCAGAGACATCCAGCAGGGAAAGATACATATAAATAAAAGAAAACAAACAACAACCCTCCAAAACCAAACAACACCACAAAAGCTCCAAATGTGTCGCCACACTAATATTACCTAAAAATAAAGCCACATCTCAACATGTGTGGGAATTCTCAACATGGAAATTTGGGAAGTCTTTATCTGGGAAGTCATTATTTCAACTTTATAGTTATCCCCGAGGCTGTATTTCAAGGACATGAGAGGCAAATAGCTCTGTATTTCTTTAAAAAAAAAAAAACTCTGAATGAATACTCCTTTACTAAGAGGCTTTAGAAAAATACAGTGGTGACTCTCATTAATTTTGTTTGCATGACTATTTCAGGACCATGTGAATACCTGTACCATATTTTAGGGGTATCTAAACATATGACCTAAAGGGTACGGTGTGGATACAGTTTTCATCAATAAGTGGGTATTCACAGAGTAGACCATGATCTCCATGCCCCCTAAAAACTACTGTGTAGAACTGGCTAGCTGGCTGGGAATTCACAATGTAGCCTGAAGCTCATAGAGATCCATCTCTGTCTGTGAATTCTGGGGATACAGCAGTGTGACAACACACATGGTGACAAGAGCTGTCAAAGTATGAAGTCTTTGAAAATTATTCTAATTCACAAAAATGCAGCCATTTCTCTAATCAGCTAGATCAGTATAGCCAATGCATATAGCCACAGCAAAATACCAAAATAATGACCAGAAAAAAAAGAAAAAATAATTATCAAAACCTCAAACCAGTGGAACAAAAAGCCTAAACCTCAAACCAAACAAAACCAAACCAAAATCAAACAAACAAGCAAATAAACACAAATCACTATGAGCAGTGTTCTCTTGCTGCAGTTTAGCAGTGGTGAACTAAACCATGTGGCCAGCCTTGAAGGCAGGGTATAAAGGCAGTTTCAGAGGTAATAGGCTATGGAGATATTCATTGCTATGTCTCTATAGGGGGTTTTTAGGTGAAGCCTTCCCAAGGCTAAGGATGGAACGTAGTATAGGCTTTTGCTCAAAGACTTTTAACCTTAGTTATCTCACCTCCTTTAAAGATTATCGCAGACAGATCAAAACTAGTATTAATTTTTACTCTTGAACTTTTTCTCCTGAATGCTGAGCAGCTATGGATGTGCTTCTGCTCTGTCTGAAGCCCTGCCTGCTGCAAGCACAGCAAGAGGGGTATCCTGCACACCTCTGTGTAGAAACACACTTGCCCTGCCAATCTGGAACCTCTGCTCAAATATTTCTACTCCTAGGAAGATGAACATCTTCTTGATGTACAGCAATAATTTTGTAACACATTGTATAATATAATATACACCATATAACATAGACTATAATTTCTAGCATCCTAAGTATTCTTCATGCTTTGTCCTGCTTACCCATAGCTCCCCTCCTGTTTTTCTGACACATATTGCACACAGCAGCACTGACATGGAAATGATATTTCTTCCTTGGCTGTGTGAAATGGCTGCTGAACCTAATGAATTACAGCTTTGTTCATTCCCAAGTAGGCACTTTTTACATTAGTTAGAAATATTGAATTTTCTTAGGTTCTTGGCTTGAAGTATGATAGCAGCTCTTACTTTCCCCACACAGGTATGTCTAATAATGACTTGGTCCTGACCTATAACATTGAGAAATGAATAATGGCAGTTAAACAGTTGCAGCAGTAGAAATTCTCTGAAATGCTATTTCACAGAAAGTTTTACAGTTACACTTTTCAGATGATCCCTCTGAAACTCTAATATGTCATCATTTATCAAAGGTGTTTTAAGACTGGAGCAGGAATCTTAAGTTCTGTCTGTGACACTGGGTTTAACTTAATTGTGGATGATGCACTTCATATCCTGGACACATCCTTGATGCCACACACAATGGATCAGGGATGTGTCAGGGAGTTTCCTGAAATTTCCCAGCCAAATAATTGTTTGTTCCTACAGGGTTTATCATTGAATATACTTTATTGACCTAAGGGATGCTTTTTGATAATTTATTGATAATTTATTTCTTCTGGCATAATATATAAAGCATTTGCTAGCTGCTCTGTGAGGAAGGATTATATCTTCAGCAGGGTATTCCTGTAAATATGTTGACCATTGTGTGATTTTTCAGCCAATACTTTCATGTCTGTGTGCTAATTCAAGTTCCAAAATTTCCATTGGATTACCTTTTGTCCAAAGAGGTCAAATGTGAGTCTGAAGTACTCTCTAAATACTTTCCAGGACCAGTCAATGCCAATGACTCTAGCTTTATCATCCTAGTAATGGGTAAATAGAAACAGGCAGCCATTAGCTGTAAATGATAGTAGTGCTGACTAGGGTAGCTTCAGATACTAACGGGGTCTGCTGCCAAAGGCAACCAGTGATTAAACATGTTACTCAACAGACTTTTTTCCTGAGGTCAGAAAATCTAATTTACTGGAAATAACACTCTGTGGCAAGTGCATAATCTATGATGTTTTTTAACTCCTTGGGGCAAGTGAAAAAAGGAAATAGAGAAAATTCATATATACGCACAAATACACACACACACTCACACACACACACTGAATGAATGAATGAATGAATGAATGAATGAAGCAAAGGGCAGAATCTAATACGTTTGTACATACAAATATACATGCATGGATACACATGCACACGCACACACACACACACACACACACACACACACACATGTATACAGACCTACAGATAGACATGTCTATATTCACACACTGAAACATTAGAGCAAAGCTCCAAAACCAGGTTCCAAGTATTCCACACATATATACATATATCAGTAAACACAATTGGTGGAGAGTAGGAACAATGTTCTAATCCCCTTTAACACAACCTTTACATGGACACACATAGTCCATGGATGGAAGACACAGTTCTCCAGCCACACCACACCATGCTTTATTCTTTCATCCATCATTTATATATCCCAGCAAACTCTTTCAAGCAGTATACAATTAAATGTGAATATGTTTCAGTTTCCTTCCAATAAATGATTATGATAAAAAACAATGTGTTAATACATCATTAGCATTAAAGGAAATAACATTATGTATTAAGGTTAAAAAAACGAAGTTATTCTTATAAACCCACGTACATCCATAACCAAGCAACTTATTATAGATTCACAATATGTAAGCAAGAATGGAAAGTTTCTCAGCTAGTTTCCCTTACTGGATGGGAGCAATTGGCATTTATAAAGAAAGAAGTAACTGTTTTATTATTTATCTTTAAAAGTAATCTTGTAAAATTCTTAAAAGAATCACAAATGTAAACATTTATATAATAATCAATCATATCTACCTTAAATCCTCAAAATGCATATCTACTCATTAGCAATTCTTAGTAAACCATATCAGGAAGCTGAAGTCAAAATAAGGGTATAAGTAATCAATTAACCCCCTTCCACCCTCAGTGAGGGACCTGTAAGCCAGTGCTACCATGGTTTTGTTCTCTGAACACAAAAAGGTCCAGAGCTTTAACTAATAACAGTACGGCTTTGTGATCTTCATAGTGTTCCCTAAGGTTTTTTACATTAGAGCCAGTAGTAAAAAACATGGCTACAGACTTTCACTAAAGACTTTACTGTTCCAAAGGTTTTCTAAGTGTGGTGATCATTGTCGACAATCTACATTTTCTTTAGGGTGGGGAGTGAATCATGATGTGCTCCACCAGCAATGTCTGATAGAAATCAAGCATTAATATTGTGAATGCCAGAGACACTGTCAGGTGGGGGACAGGAAGCACCCCTAATGTTTACAAATAACTCATAGATTAAGAGGGAATGTGAGGGCAGGAAGCAGAGCAGTACTTCATAACAGCATACTGTCCTCAGGACACAGAGTCTTCATGGCCATGCCACACCAATCCTACCCCTGTGGCTGTGGTAACCCATGGGCTGCATTCCATAAGTTTTAAGTCTTTTATCCTTCCTCCTTCATGGTTCTTGGCAAGTCACTTCACACAAGCTGTGAAACTGGAGAATCTCCAGTTGTTTGCCTTTGGCAGAGCAAACGACTAATCCAATTAGAGAGGAACTGTCCTCACCTCTAACCTACATTATCTTCAGCAACACTTGTGAATAATATGGGAACCACTTCAACACAGATCAGAAGAGATAATATGATGCTACTGGTGTTTACTCTGTCAGGGTAGCATCATGATAGCATCACAGTATACCATGCTGGATTATCCACAACAGATGCACAGCTGAGAATCATGCAAATGATAAAAAAACCCCAAAGTTTAAAAATACCAGGGACCTAATTGGCTTTACCCCCTCCTCCCAGCCTGAGCTCTTAAGTTCATTTAGAAGACATTGAAGGGATGCTGCAGTTCTACTGCCAAGTCTTTTGAGTAGGTGACCAACTCCTTCAGCTTCAGCAAGAACTATAGGCATTCCTCAAGTCTTTCCTGCTCTTGTTCAATAGATAATTGTGATTTGGTGGAGGGTTATAAGCATTTGTGTGTTTTTGTGTGCACATACACACATGTGTACAGATACATACACACTCATGAATATACACACACAAGTACATGTGTGAACACATGCAAGCACACTGTCACCTGTTTAGTTTCCCAATTAATGCAAATGCAAGTGGCAATAACCTGTACTACTGTAGAAAAGAAAGTTAACTTCTGTTGCATGGAGAAAGAACATAGTGTGCAGAGAGACAAAGAACTCTGGCAAAATGCACACACAAGGTGATGGTTGGAAGTCCTTGTTCTTGTAGCAAAGCCCACTTAGTAAGTTCTCCAGGCTGTATAGTAAAGGCTTGGTTCCCCAGAAAGACCCAGCCCCTTGCTCTCACCCACTGCTTCCCTTTTGCTTTAAGATAAACATTTTTCTCCAAAACAAGCTCTCTTAACCATGGAATGCCTTACTTCATGCACAAAGCAATGATGTCAGGAAACTAGAAAATCTTCATACAAAATCTTTAATTCCTATAAGGTGATTGTATTAGGGATTTGATTGGCTAACAGAAGGCTGATGATCTCATGGCCAAATGATGTATGATTTCATATCACAATATATCACATGGAAGGGCTGGACCACACTGTACATTTTCATTCTTTGACTGATGAACATTTAGATAGTCTCAATTTGGGGCTGCTCTAAGGAATAATGTTAAAACCCAAATGTCCTCTAGTTTTTCTGTGGACAGCAAATTCTCATTCTGGAATCACTGGGTAACCCAGAGACTGCAGTTCAACTTTCTGAAGAATTGTACATGACTTCTGGCAGGGCTCTATCATGGACTGCCAACAGCAATATCTGAAGGGTCCTCATCTCCCCCAAATTTCCAGGAAGTCAATTTTAACACAGTGTGAACAAGTTTGGGATAAAAGGAGCTACAGAGTGCTGCAGAAAAAGAGCTGTAGACTATCATGAGCATAAGTGGGCTGCACTGCACTGAGACAGACCTGTTCTCACACCTCACCATGGCTGTGGGAATTCTGCATCTGTTGGAAGCAGCTGCAAGCACACTGCTTTTCAGAATATCTCAAAGAGCAAAATCCAGGCCATGTTCCACAACCAAGGATAACTGAGCCAGTGTTAGCAAAGGTGGAAAGAAAATGCTAGCTAGCATTGATGATGAGAAGAAAACAGGCTGTAGGGGAGAAACAGTAAACCCCTGACCTTCCAGTGAGCTGTTACCATTCACCCAGGACAGAGAAGGGACACAACTGCCCAGCCAGCCTTTCTGTCTCCCTGGCACCTTGATTTGCCACAGCAGCCTACTAAACTTCATGTACCATATTCCTTTGGTTTCCACCAAATGATTTTATTGTGGATGAATAGTTTTTGGCCCCTATACACTCTGAGAACTTTTATTTACAACTACAGACATTTTGCTCCTTTGTTCAAAGATGGACATGCAAAAAGTTGGGAAGCTTCATGCAATGTTCGATGGATACAGAGTGGTAAGAACCTGAGTGACCATAGCACTTTGTCATCTATGTTGGGTGCAATCTTTGTTAAAGATGTTCCTTCCATGAGCAAGTGACCATACACCACGCCTTCACATATGCTCAGCATGAGTACAGATGTTCAACCATACCTAGGTAAGCACATATATATGAATGTATGTGTGCTCATAAACACAGACAATATTGTACAAAGATCTACACACATGGCCATATGTGCACATGCAGATATACACATACATTTACAAACATACAGACACACACACTGCGAGGCTCACATCCATACTCATACACTCACATGAATACATAAAATCACACCACAAATACAAGCACAAACAACACTCACACACACATACAGAAAACACTTGCACACACACACACAGAAACACAGAAACGCACACATACACACACAAATGCACACACACATATCCCTTCATTACCCAGAGAGGCAAAAGAGAAGACTGGTTTGTTTCAGCAATCTTTCAGCTTCAGGAAGAGTTATTGGGTTTTCCATGCTGTCTACAAGGTTCTTAGATTCAGCCAGGCTCTCCTGCCCTGGCTTACACATTATTTCCACTTTCAAAACTTTTTGATCCTGAGATATGTAATTCTAAATGGAAGTTACAATCTCTGCACAGCAAAGCTGGGCCATGCAACTGTAATCATTCATGAACGTCTCCTAACAAAACCTCTAGCTAACTTCAAGTTGATCCATCATAATCTGCTCACAAAACCCGCCACAGATGAGTTTGATTTGAACAGAAGGAAAGAAATGTGCCCTACAGTCATTATCCAGCAACTTTGAATGGATTGCATTGTAAAAAAAAAAAAATATGAAAAGAGCACCCAGGTCAGTCAGTAGGTGGCTAGGAAGTCCAAAAACAGTGATCAAATTCTACTAGAAAATCCTGTAATCAACAACACTGGAAAATATGGATGGGATGGACCTAAACCACACAAAGATCCAACCAAGAAAGAGAACTTCAGACCAATTTCACTTATGAATATCCATGCAAACATATTCAATAAAATTCTTGCAAGCCAAATCCAAAAACAAATCAAAACAACTTGATCCATCAAGATCAAGTAGGCTTCATACCAGAGATGCAGGGATGGTTCAATATATGGAAATCCATCAATATAATCCTCTTTAAACAAACTCAAAGAATAAAAATCACATGATCATTTCATTAGATGCTGAGAAAGTGTGTGACAAAGCCAAAACTCCTTCTTGATAAAAGTCTTGGAAAAATCAGAAATCAAGGCCCATACCTAATCCGACTAAAAGCACTATACAGCAAACCAGTAGCCAACATTAAACTACATGAAGAGAACCTTGAAGCAATCCCACTAAAATCACAGACTTGACAAAGCTGCCCTCTCTCCCTACCTATTCAATACAGTACACAAGTCCTGAACAGAACACCACTGGTAATGCACTAAGATCAAGAATTGAAAAATGAGACCGCATAAAATTGCAAAACTTCTGTAAGCCAAAGGACACTGTTAATAGGAGAAATGCAACCAACTGATGGGGAAAAGATCTTTGCTAACTCTACATTTGAAAAGACAGCTAATATCCAATAAATACAAGGAACTCAAGAAGCTAGAATCAAGAACCAAATAACCATATTAATAAATGGGGTACAGAGTTAAACAAAGAATTCTCAACTGAGGAATACCAGCTGACTGAGAACCACAAAAGAATGTCAAATGTCCTTAGTCCTCAGGGAATTGCTAATCAAAACAACCCTCAGATTCCACCTCAAACCAGTCAAAATGGCTAAGATCAAAAACTTAGGTGATAGCAGATGCTGGCAAGGATGTAGAGAAAGAGGAACACTCCTCCATTTTTGGTGAGTTTATAAGCAGCTACAACAACCCTGGAAATCAGTGTGGCAGTTCCTCGGGAAAATTGGACATAGTAGTCCCTGAGGATCCATCTTTACCACTCCAGGGCATATAGCAAAACGATGCTCCAACACAGAAGGACACAGGCTCCACTGTGGTCATAGCAGCCTTATTTATAAAATCCAGAATCTGGAAAGAACCCAGATGCCCTTCAAAGAGGAATGGATAATGAAAATGTGGTACATTGATACAATGAAGTACTACTCAGCTATTAAAAACAATGACTTCATGAAATTCTTAGGCAAATGGATGGAACTAGAAAATGTCATCCTGAGAGATGTAACCCAATCACAAAGAATCACATGTGGTATTCACTCACTGATCAATGGATATTATCACCAAAGCTCAGAACACCCAAGATATAATTCAAATACCAGATAAAACTCAAGAAGAAGGAAAACCAAAATGTGGGTATTTTGGTCCTTCTTAGAAGGGGGAACAAAATACTCATGAAGGAGAGACAGAGAAATATTATGGAGCAGAGACTGAAGAAAAGGCCATCCAGGAACTGCCCCACCTGAGGATTCATCCCACATACAGTTCCCCACCCAGAAACTATTGTTGATACCAAGAACACTTTCTGACAAGAGTCTGATATAGCTGTATTCTGAGAGGATCTGCCAGAGCCTGACAAATACAGAGGAGGATACTTGCAGCCAACCATTGCACTGAGAATGGGGTCACAAATGGAGGTGTTAGGGAAAGCACTCAGGCAGCTGAAGGGGTTTGTAGCCCCATTGGAGAGGCAAAAATATGAGCCAACCAGAAGCCATAGCTCCCAGACACTAAACCACAAACCTGTGTACACATGGAGGGAGCAATGACTCCAGCTGCATATGTAGCAGAGGATGGCCTTGTGGAACACCAATGAGAGCAGAGGCCCTTGGTCCTGTGAAAGCTCAATGCCCCATTGGAGGGGAATCACAGGATGGTAAGTAGAAATGGGTGGGTGGGTGGGTGGATGGGACACACACTTAAAAGCAGGGGATGGGAAAATGGTATAGGGGGTGTTCAGAGGGGAATCCAGGAAAAAGGATAGCATGTGAAATGTAAATAAATTATCAAATTTAAAATAACAGAAGAGAAAACATCATTGATGTCATTACAGAAACTTGTGGCACAGACTCATGGAAACTTCTTAAAGAACTATTCTGTTCTGTGAGGTCCACTGTGAGATCACTTGAATGTCAGCTACCTCCATCTGTTCTCTGCTGTTCCTTGCTCAGCATTATACATTTAATATGGAGCAAGAGAACCCAGTTCAAAGTAGCTAGGGTATGCCATATACCAGGCTGGGGTAGTCCAGGATACAGCCTGAATTCATGTAATTCTTGAATCCTTAGTTCATGGAGATATTTTCACCTTGGTCCAAACTCTATGACAGGCTGAATAGTAAATTCAGGATGCTTCATTTACAACATGAGAAGACAACGATGAACATGCAGAAAATGACCAGCAGGATGTGTGATGCCATGGAGAACTGCAAGAAGCTGATTGAAGAGAACAATTCCTACAGGTGAGTCACTGACACAGTTGAGACCACACCACTAGGCAGGGGATGTTCTGCCCTTCTAAGACTTTAAACAAATGTCAGGGCTCTGATTCTATACTGTCTGCCTTTAACAGGAGGATCTGCCTCTAGGCAAGGGTCTTGGATTTGTACCCTTTGAACTCAGTTGTCCTAGGTTTGAACAGTGTCTCAGACAATCCAATCATTATTCTTCCCAACTCAGGATTCTGTAGATAGAAAAGATTTGCACCATGATGGGAATATTAATCAAACCTCAGCACCTAGAGCTCAGACAGGAAATGTATAGTTCTGGGATCCATGAGACACATGGAAAGTTTGCATATATTTGAAACTCCTATCCACTCTCAGAGGAGATTTGTCCTCTAACTGCTGATGGTTTTCTAATACCACAGACATATAAACCCCCATGTGGATGATGGTGTTTTCCTTGAAGTACATGAAACCCTCTTGATTTCAGAAGTACTTTGAGCCTTGTGGAATGTGGCTGGTCTCTTGATTTGACAGGCTTCTATTTGGTGTCAACAAGTAAACTGTGGCCCCTAGTCTACAGCTGTCTGTGGATCAGGGTCCTTGCAGGGAGGATGGTACTTGGAGGAGTGTTGGGCAAATTGAAGTTGGCAGGAAATCGTGGTTTAGGGTTGTTTGTTCAGCAGCAGGCACTGCCATCTCCTGAGTGAGTGTACTCAACTGAACTACAAAGTAAAGATGTAGTGGAATAAGAACAGAAAGCTACTGGGGGAGCAGACTGAACTGCAAGTGCTCTGTGAGGAAACAGTGTAGCTCTGTGTGGAGGCCAACATGAAGATCTATGGTCTTCTGCCAAGCAGCAGCAGGTAGGTTGTGGCATCAGGGTCCGATTGCCCTCATGTCTAACCATAAACATGGACAAACCCATGTATCTGCCCACAGACTTATCCTGCTACTCACCTATGTCTCATTTAATTCTTCACTTATTTAATCATTTACATTCTATGCAAGTAGCCTCTTTCATGAGGTTTGGTAAGCAAATGCCCCTGCTCTGCATGAATCTGCAGTTCATGAGGGAGATAGACTGATCACACTTCAAGCACCTACATGCCACTAAGTTACAGGAATGCCATGTGGTATATTCTCTTTACAGTAGCATGGATCTTACAAGGAGGAAATAAAGGGCCATTGCTCACTTGCTTTATGGGAATCTCAGGCAGGAAGCAATTTTCAAGGTTGAGAGACAAGGGAAAATGCCAAATGAATAGTTCTAATTATTGTTTTTGGGAGTCTTTGGTTCTTTTTCCTTTTCCTTGCATCCCAAGATGGTCTCTTCACACTATGTAGGTCTAGGGACACAATGACAGAGCCTGAATAGCACCTTGTCAGTCATGTTTTTGTGAGTGCTGCTGGAGAGTTCATTCCTGGCTCTTGAATTCTGAAGGTGGCTGCATGAATTGGAGTTTACTGCTGTGAGCTGAAACCATGACCAAGGTAATTCTTTCAAGGACATTTAATTGGGGCTAGCTTAAAGGTTGGAGTCTTAGTATTTTATCATCAAGGCTGGGACATGGAAGCATCAAGGGAGGCATGATGTGGGAGTAGCTGAGAGTTCTACATCTGCATCTGAAAGCTGCAATTTGAATATTGACTTTCAGGTAGCTAAGAGGAGGGTCTTAAAGCCCACAACCACAGTGACACACTTACTCCATCAGGGCCACACCTTGTAATAGTACAAATCCCTAGGAATAGCATACAAGAGCCATCATACCGGGATATGGGAAAGGGTTTTCACAAGCTGAGGGTTGTTGTGAGAGATTTGATGCTACAAGAGAAAAAAAATTACTTCAATCATATCAACCAAATCTGAACAAGAATTGTGCTTCCTAATTCTTCCTAAGTCACCAGGAAGGATGACTGAGAGGGTGGTGGTCTCACTTGGCACATTTGCATTGGATAGCCTAAATTCAATTGCTCCCCCTGCATGATGAATTCCACATTGCTTTCTGAAGGATTGTTATAACCAGCATCACTGCGAAGAAATAAAGAAAATCTTTCTGTAATTCAATGAAAACAAGGACTCAGTATACCCAAAATTTTGGGACACAAGAAAAGCAGTGTTAAGGGGAAAATTCACAGCACTGTGTGCTTCCATCATCAATCTGGGGTCATCTTCTCCCAGCAACTTAACAGCACACCTGAGGTCTCTAGGACAAAAAGAAGCAAACCTATCTAAGAGGAGTAGATAGCAGGAAATACTCAAACTCAGAGCTGAAATCAACCACATAGAAAGAAAGAGCTAGATACAAAGTGTCAACAAGAGCAAGAGCTGGTTCTTGGAGAAAATCAACAGGATAGATAACCCTTAGCCACACTAAGTAAAGGGCACTGAGACAGTACCCAAGCTAACAAAATCTGAAATGAAAATGGAGACATAACAACAAAAACAAAAAATTAAAAATTCATCATGTTTTACTAGAAAAGCTTATACTCAACATATCTGGAAAATCTAGATGAAATGGATGGTTTTATAGACAGATACCACATACCCAATTAAATCAAGATAAGGTAAACTATCTAAACAGTCCAATAACCCCTATAGAAATAGAAGGAATCATAAATGACCTCCTAACAAAAACTTCCCAGCACAAATGAGGCCATTGGTTCTCTAATCTGGAATGAGTCTGCACAAATCATCTTTGAGGCTTTGAAGACAGGTGATTTTGGTTCCAACACTAGCACTTCCAGATACCTCCAAACGTTTTCATCTACAGGCCCATGAAACAAAAGCTACTGCAAAGGGTATGGAACCTCACATTTTAGTCTATGGAATCACAGTGTACTACACCTGTCCAAGCTATTGGACCATGTACTATGTGGCTTGTCCACTTGTCTAAGAGCTGTGGTGGCTACCAGTATTCTAGTGAAAGAAGCAGAGAAGTTAACTCTGGGTTATCATCTTATACTTACATTCACCCCATGCAGTTGAGGCTCTTCTCAAAGGAACATGGGAACCCCCGCTGTTTAATGCACATGTGAAAAAGTAGCAGATAGCAATTATGATTGGCAGTTCATTAAGATAGACAGGCTGAACACACATTACATACCCACATGCCATTATGTTACAGGGGTTCCTTTTGTGTGCTTCCTTGACTGGAGCACAGAGCTTTGAGTGATGTAGTCAGGTACTGCAGCTCATTTGCTTTGTAGGGGTCATGTGAGGTCACAGGTAGGAAGCATTTGTAATTCTTGGAGACCAGTGAAATTGCAAAATGAGTGGTTCTCATTGTCTTTTGGGGGTTGTGTGTTTTGTACATTTTCTCTCCCTTTTCCCCTGCATTGCAAAATGGTCTTTTAACCCAGCCTAGAACTTGGTTCACATTGACAGAGCCTGAGAAGCAGCTTGTGAGTCCTGTTTCATGTCAGTGTTGCTAGGGTTCTTTCCTGAAGCTTCTATCCAGGAGCTGACTGGATGAACAGGGATGTGTGAAGAAAGGCTTCTCTCTGGCTCAGGGTTAGTGGGAGAGATGTGAGGCTTCAAGAGAAAAATTTCTCCAACTCTCTCAACCTAGTATGCAGAAGAAGTTGCTCACTAAGCGTTTTTAGTTCCCAAGGGATAGATAGCAGACTCCTGGGTCTCACTTGAAACATCAGCTATTCTACATTCAATGGTTTCTCCAATCTCGAGGTCTCCTTATTGTTTCCTGCTCACTTATGATTTCTGGTGTGTCTGGGGAAGGGGGATATGCATGTCTGTGCCAATATGTATATTGGTGGGTGTGCTGAGAGGCCAATTAACTACATGTGGTTTTGCAGTCCTTCTGTGACACAGTTTCTTTAGCCCAGGTCTCTCACTGAATCTGAAACTTCCTGCTTTGGTTAAGCTGTCTGACCAGCATCTTTGAATCTTCTGTTACCTCCCAGCAGAGCTCCTGGTATTTTCTGGTCTCAAGTCACTGCTACAAGGGTAAGCAACTCATAGAGAGGAAGAACATGGTAGCTCTCTCCACACTTTTACATATTTTATTGTTTTTGGTTTTGTTGTTGTAAAAAAAAAAAAAAAAAACAGTTTATTAACATGGACGAAGACAATGCTGTCTGTTCCAGGTGTCAGACACACAACTTGGCCCACTGTACTTTCTCATGAGCTTTCTTGCCATTAGGCTGAAATCCCTAGGAAGAGGGAGGAGTGTGTTGGTGGCCCAGGATGGGTCTTATCCTGCAAACCTAGTCTCCATGTAACCCACAGATGAGCTTTCCAACCCAATAAACCTTTATTAAACAAACAGAACCCATGTTGCCAACACTTAAAAGTAAATAACTTCATATTTAGCCCAGCCCACCCTTCCCAAATCTTGCCATGTGACCTCAGATTCCCCTTCCTAGTCCTTCCCTCATTCATTACAACTTCCTAACCCTGGGTTTAGAGGCCCACCCATGTGCGGAACAACCATGAAGCAGACATGGTACTCTTGGAACCAGAGTGAGATATGGGGTATAAAGGGGTGCTCAACAACAGCTAGCTGCACACGTGAGACCAACGTTGTCTCCAAGGATTTGGTGTCCTATTTAAACGACCCTTAGGAACCTGAACACCAGCCTCTCATTCTCAAAAGGGAGTATGAGGCTCTTAGAGGGAAGACGGCAAGAGTCCAGAAACCCCAGAATCACATAGGATGGTTCCCTAGTCTGGTGGGAAAGCAATGGGTTTGGTTGACTGACCACTGAGGCCATCTCACCTGGGTTCTTATAACTGGCCATCTGCTGGTCTTAAGAATCCAGTGGCCTCAGAGAGCAAGCTTCATCCAGAATCTCCAGGTCTGGGTCCCTCCATGGCCCAGGGACTTTCACACAGCACTCTTCCTCTCACATGCCTACCATATAGTGGCAGCAAGTGGAGCAGCTGCATCTCAAACCCTCAGGTCAGGGGGACAGGCACCCAGGCTGGAAGTGACCTTCCTGGCTGCTTCTTCAAGGGCCTCTCCCTCTGCTCTACCTCCCAGGCCATCAATGCTACCCTATCACTGTAGGCAGAGGAGCTCCTGGTCCTGTGACCATCACCCCTTCCAGCACTATGGTATGGAGAGGTGTCTAAGGATATCACTTTTGGAATTATGTAGGACCCAGGTCCTACTGCCTGCTCTATGGTGCCTCACTCAGAGAGGCTCCGGTCCAGCCCTCTCACAGGATAGAAAGCAAGGCTTCCATTTTACTGTTTTGTAATTAGAGTCTTTCAGAATAAAGACTAGAGATTGACGTCATTAATCTGTAGAAATCCCTCGTTTTGCTGTCTGAAGTGATCCTCCAAAAATGCAAAGGACATTATTGGACTTGATTTACTCTTTTACAATAGAAAAGACTGTGAAGTGGTCTAGACTTTGTACAGCCCTTAAAGAAGAATGTTGCTGTTACATAGATGAAGACAGGGATGGTTAAAGAGAACATGAGGGACAAAGATGAGAGCTGGTACAAGAATTGGTTTTCAACCCCTTCATGATTGTTAACCCTACTTCCTTTCATTTTAAGACCATTAGTTGGGATATTTTTACTTGTTCCTTTTGGTTTCTGGGCCTTACATAGGCTGACTAACTTTGTGAAACAACAGGTAGATAATTTGATAGGAAAATCTATTCAGATACATTATCCTAAGTTAGCTATGGAAGACCATGAGACACAGGACAAAGTTGTTACACTATCCAGGGTATTCACTACTCAACCTAAAAGAGGGGACTCCCACCCATAGACCAAGCAGAGAGGAGCCTCCCAGAACTCCCTCTGACTGGCTATCTAAATTCTTGCTTAGGCTCTGAGGCTAAGCACTGCAAGGGAATATAAATAAAAATTTAAAATATCTTTCTGTGTTTCCTGAGGGACAAGCCTGATTGCATAGGGGTTAATGTTAAAAGCATCTCATCTCCAGGAAAAAGACATCTGGATAGGTCTGGCCCTCATGCCTCACTGGACAATGACAAGAGGATCAGAGCCATTACAGGGTCCCCTTTAATTAGTGGAGGTCAGGCTTCTATTCCTGTCTTTGCAAGATTGGAATTGCCATGGTCTTTCTATACTTGGAGAAGGGAGGAGATGTCAGGGGCAGCCTTGCTTATACACTGAAGGCCTAAAATCAGCCAAAAAAATCAGTCTAAGTCAGCTTGCTAACACAAAGTCCTGGTTTCTGTGGAAAAACACTGAGCAGATGGCTATAAGATCTTGTAAACAAGTAATCTTCATGGAAATGTATCAGCCTGGATAGTCATAGACCTTGTGGATAGGTAGCCTTGTTATATAGTACCAATTTAGATAAGGACAAGTGAATATAGACAGTCATAGTGGCCTGTTCCCTGAACCTTCGCCCAGGTGATACCACGTACTTCCCCTGAAAAACTACAGTCCTAAGCCTTTCCCTTTCCCACATTCTGCCTTTATGTGTTTATAACACCTGTGTGAAAAAGTAAAATATAGGATTTGATCAGACTATAGGCAAATCATCCTTTGCATTTGGCTGTTTTTGTGATTCTCTCTTTCAGGTTATCTCCCAGACACTGTTTACTGCCCTGCAGGAAAAGCCACAGAACAAGAAGTAGGGGTCCACAGGCTCCCCACAAATAATAGTAGAGTAGCTATAAGCATAGTGGTGTCCTTTTTTTTATTAATATCCCTTTTAAAGTTCAATGCTTTCCCTTGGAAAGAGTTGCATGCCGCACACTCTTGCTGATTATAGTATCTCTTCAGTGAGCATGGATTTCCTGAGAGATGGTTTCTCTGGGGATTCACAGATGGAGATTTGCACAAGTGGAACCCAGGCAGGTTCCTGCACTCCAGCTATAATAACAGCCTTCTATTAAATGGTGGCTAGGCTCCCTTGAAGGCCTCTGTATAGTGCTCCATTCAGACATTGCTACACAGTTATTTTTCAATACATTATATATAGACTATTGAAGACATGTGGCCTTTTATTTAGCACAGTGTGTAGTTCACAGTTCACTTTCAAGCCATTTATTAAATCTGAGAAAAAATTCCAGTCCCAGGTGCTCTCTGGCCCTTCTTCTTTGGGAATGCAGGGAATGACCTTAGCTCAAAGGTTATAATGGATTGTCCTGCTGAATAAGCCTGGTGTTTGCTGGATAACTGACATGGCAGGCTCTCACAAGGCCTTTGTCTCTTCCTCCTCTAGGTCCAAAATATTCCACCAGAAGCTCAAATAGGGCCCAGTACAGGTCAAGATCTCCCTCAGACACAACTCCTCACCAGGAGCACTGAGTGTGCAAAGCAATGACCACCATTGCATCTCATCCCTATATCCATGGCAAACTTGGGCTGCATTTTCTTCCTTTCTTTGGGTTCCTATATGTCACAAGGCCTTGATTTTGTCTATCCTCTGGTCCAGCAAGAGTGCATGTAAGGAATGCTTCAGAAGTGCTGAGGGATATCAAGATCTGTTGGTCATCCAGGAGGAGCCCAAGAATGTAAATTTTTGCTTGTCCTCATGGATCATCAACAATAATTTCAGGGAGATCAGTCAAGCAAATGTTAAAGACTTTGAGTTATTGTCTGTAACATGACTCATGCTTTGCCTTGGAAGAAATTGTCCAACATCAAATCCCCACCCCAATGGGGCATACCTACATTCATCTTGAAGAGACTGTTACCATTGCTGACTGCCTTTGTACTATATTTCCAAGGCCAGCAACAGGCTATAGGTTAGTGCAGCAAATTCTACAGCAAGGGAATGGTGCTTAGCTTAATACTTGTGTTTTGGTTTTGGTTAGAGTTTTGATTACCTTGAGTACATGGTTTTCTTTCTTTTCATTTGAAGTTTTGTTATTATTTTTTGTTACTGTAATTTGCTGTTTTGCTAAGGCTGTATAATGTATACTTTGACTCCTCCACTTTAAGCTGGTATTGAATAAAATTAATATATTTTCATGAATAAGAAGGCAATCTCTAATTTTTATCTCATAAAAACCATCAGTCTTCATGTGTGTTTCACAGTCTTGTAACAGTAGAAGTATCAGGTAGGAATGGACATCTTCAAATGTAAAGTGTCTTAGGCTTCCTTATTAGTTCCCAACCAGTCAGAGCTACACAAAGAATTGAGTTTATGATGTGGATAGTGTGACACACTTTGTGGATCCCAAATTCATGCTGAAAAACACATCCATGCTGTATCTTTGTGGTCATAAATTCAGCTATGTTAAAATGTACTACTCCTTAGATGCTCATGATGAAAAAACAGAGGAGAAACATAGGAGTGTTTCTCTAATATATCCCATGAAATAAAATTATTTACTTAGGGAGTATCAAAAAATTAGTAACCACAGAGCTGTATGCCTCTTGTTTCCTTGAAAGGTAGCATCACTTATAACTGCACAGCAGAGATCATGAATTCCAAGATCATTTGGCAGATGTTAGGATTTTTGTTTGTTTGTTTGTTTGTTTGTTTTGTTTTGGTGGTGGTGGTGTTCTACTGATGATATATTTGTTCTCTTGGCCAGGACAATGTATTTGATGTTTTTTTTTTTTTAATTTGGTTAGGGTGTTGTTTCTGTTTTTGCATTATTTATTTTATAGGTATGGGTGTTTTACCTGCTGTGTATCTGTACACTACATGCATGCAATTCTCTCAAGGCCAGAAGAGGCCAGTGGATTCCACCTGGAACTGAAGTGACAGAGGATTGTTAATCATCACTCTTAAGGTCCTCTGAAAAACAAATTATCAAATGA